>NC_051181.1:17617408-17745425 GCF_013339695.2 Rhipicephalus sanguineus | reverse complement strand
TAGACCTAGTAATTGTCTCGAGTACCTAATTCCATATCTGGAGTGGTCCGTTGTCAAGAACCCCTTGGGAGTGACCACTTCCCATTATGTTGAAGTTAACAAAAGAAGATACATGCTCGCCTGACTTTCCTCGTTGGAACACCAAGTCAGCCAATGGGAACTGTCCGAGGGAAAGCACATTTTAGACGGAGATGACATGGCGATTTTAATATAGACGATGCTGTGGCATACCTAACAGTTTTATTATTGACGCTGCAGTGAAATGTATTAAGCAAACTAACGGAATGATAATAGCGTCGCATACCATGGTGGAACGACGATTGTCGGAAAGCGCGCAATAGTCAAAATAAAGCTTGGAGATTACTCCGAAATACCCAACGGCTGAAAACCTCGTCAATTTCAAACAGGTTAAGTCACAAGCCAGAAGAATGCGTCGTCTTGCAAAGAAAGAAGTTGGAATAGGTACATCTCCGGTATAAATTCGTACACGACGAAACGAAGGTTTGGAATAGGGTAAACAAGTTAAGGGGTCGGGAGTCACCCCCTACCCTTGGTAAATAGCCGAGGTGAGAGCCTGGAGGAACAGGCGGACTGCCTATGTGAACACTTTGAATATGTCTCAAGTGCATCACACTACACAGAAACGTTCTTAAGATTCAAAGAACGCGAAAGGCGGCAGCCCTTAAATGTAAACGTCCATACCAGTGAGGCTTACAACTGCCCATTTACATTAGCTGAACTTAAGGCATCTCTTGCGTGCTGCAACAACTCGGCGCCAGGTGGCGATCGCATAATGTACGAAATGATCAAGTATCTTCACCCCGAAGCACTAAAAAACACTCCTAACCCTCTACATACCATGTGGCAGCTGGGTATATCCATTGGTATGGAAAGAAGCGATAGTCATCCCGGTACTTAAACAAGGCAAAGACCCGTCCTTAGCCGCCAGCTACAGGCAATAGCGTTAACAAGCTGTCTATGCAAACTATATGAGAAAATGGTAAACCGGCGCTTAATTCACTTTCTAGAAAGTAACAGTATACTAGACCCCCTTCAGTGTGGTTTCAGAGAGGGGAGGTCGACAATAGACCACCTTGTTCGCATAGAGACATACATCAGAGATGCATTTATTCATAAGCAGGTTGTACTTTCGGTTTTCCTAGACTTAGAGAAAGCGTACGATACCACATGGCGATTCGGGATTCTACGCGATCTTGCCGCCATGGGCATCCATGGGAACATGTAAACACAATTGAAAGTATCTGTCTAACCGAACCTTTCGCGTAAAGTGGGAAATGCTCTCTCTAGATCATTCACACAAGAGACTGGTTTCCGCAAGGGGGCGTGCTTAGTTGCACACTCTTTCTTGTAAAAATGACTCTCTGCAGTCAGTAATTCCAAGCGCGATGTTTTATTCCGTGTATGTTGATGATGTGCAGATGAGTTCAAATCATGCAATATGTCTATCTGCGACGACAAGTGCAGCTTGGAATGAATAAATTCTCTAAATGGGCGGATGAGAATGGCTTTAAAATAAACACCCAGAAGAGTACTTGCGTACTTTTCTCCAACAAACGAGGGGTAATGCCACTACCAAGTATTGCGATCAAGGGAGACCAACTCTCTGTCAGCAGTGAGCATAAATTCCTGGGAACCACTTTAGATTCTAAGCTCACGTTTATACCCCATATTAAATATGTAAAAATGAAATGTCTGAAAGCGTATGAACGTCCTAAAGCTTCTATCACGTACAACATGGGGTAGTGATCGAAAGTGCCTCTTGAAGTTGTACAAAGTCTTGTCTGGTCGCGCCTTGACTATGCCTCTATAATTTATCATTCCGCAACGCCAAGTGCATTAAAAATCCTAGACCCCGGCCACTCTGGGCATCCGACTTGCAACGGTGCTTTCAGGACAAGTCCGATCCAGAGCCTCTATGTAGAGTCGAATGAGTGGTCACTTCACCTACAGCGATCCTATAGTAGTTTCATATATTTTATAAAGGTACGCGCAAACATCAAACATCCTTCTTATTCAACTATAAACGATATGCCGCTGCCACCCTCTTCCATAATCGACCCGCAGCGAGAAAGCCGTTCTCTTTGCGTGTGAGAAACTTAAGTGAGGAAATGGATGTTCACTGCTAGAACTTTGTCCTATGCCCCAGCGAAACTTTTACCGCCGTGGCAGTGGCAGCTTATACATTGTGACACCTCATTTGTCGAGATCACTAAACATGCACCAGAAGCACATATTAAAATGCATTTCCGACTACTCCAGTCCAACTACTCATGCGTAGAGTTTTATACCGACGCTTCTAAGTCGCATGCAGGGGTGGCTTATGCAGCCGTCGGACCATCCTTCTCGGAAGCCGGTTGTACTGCACCCGGAAACAAGTATCTTTACGGCTGAGGGTTATGCACTATTGTCGGCTGTGAAGCCTATACGGAAGTCAGACATACAAAAATCATTATATTCACAGACTCGTTAAGCGTCGTAAATGCATTAAAAATCACTTTTTAGATTCAAAAACCGGTAATAATTGAGCTGTATTCCGTTCTGTGTACAGCGTATATGTCCAACCAGCATGTTACTATTTGCTGGGTACCTGGCCATAGAAGCATCGAAGGCAATGTGTTAGCTGACCAAATGGCCACGTCAATATATTGCGCACTATTAACCCTACCGCTACTGTCCCTGCAACAGATCTAAAACCCTTCTTACGTAAGAAACTGCGAAGCCACTGGCAACGCTTGTGGGACACAGAAATAAATAATAAGCTTCACTTGATTAAGCCGCGTTAGGTTACTGGCCCTCGCTACGAGAACACGGGCGAACTGATGTCCTATTCTGTCGCCTCAGAATAGGACACACATATGGTACCCATAGCTTTCTGCTGACTGGCGATGACTCCTACGTAGATGTGGCGACTAACCGTCCCTCCACGTCCTCTGGAATGTCCCGGAAGCTGAAAGAGAGAGAAAGAAATATTTTCCCTTAGCATACCGCTATCATCTTCCTCTACATCCTATTATGTTCTCGGGAAGAGAGCCGCTTTTTGACGCAAAATCAGTCCTTGGATTTTTAAAAGATGTAGTATTGATGTTTTTAGCCCAACAAGTTCATAGCGCGTCCTCTGTCCAGAAGATGCCGCTGTGATAGTAGCTTTCATGAGCCCATGCCTCCATGCCCTTGTTTTAAGGGCTCTGCCGAGGCACTAGTGCTCCACGCCAAGTTTTTATTTGATATTCGTATTATTTTTAATGAATTTTATGTCTTCATAGCACACATCATTGTTATTGCCATAATTTTAATGTATGTTATATCTTACTCACTTACAGCGACTGCTTTAGGCCATTTACAGCCACGTCACATCTGTCTTACCACACTGCGTAATGCACAGTCATTATCATCGCTCTGGCGCTCTTTGGCACATCTGGCCCTTGCGCCAATAAACTCCACTAATCATCATCTTGCCTTACACTTGTAACTCACGTTAGAAGTTGGGCAAGTTGGTACGGTATCATCCTTCTGAAAAAAACTGCGCAACAGGACGGGACAACAAAGAAAAAAATGACAAACAAGCGCAGACTCAAAACTGATTTATTGAAAAAAACGTATCACCCTTATGTAGCATGTCAATCAACGAAAAACACACACACAAAGAAAAAGCCAGTCAAGGATTTCAATAAATCAATGCAGTGTAGTTGCCTGTAGCATGTGGAACGCAGATACGCGAATTCCTTGTCAGACAGACTGATAGAGCGACAGCTATTACACAAGTCTCCCTTTCTCCTGATGTGAAAGACTCTATAATCTGCGGCCTATGTATCTCCTTTCCCTCGATATAACTGTTGAATCATTAAAGACGGGTTTGCAACCACACACTGCAATGCGCGGGCAAATGCAATCCCGGGGTATTCGAAAGCAATCGCTCGTGTTCCCTTAGCATCATTGTCGTGCACTGCTGCTTTCACCATTATAAGATTTCCCGCACCTTACGGGACCTGATACGCTATGCCTACCTTGCCTGGCACATATTTTGTTCTTATGCTCAACCACGGCCGGTCTTGGGGCGCGCGCGCTCGCTCCTTCCCTTACGGCCTGAGCAGCCGCCGTGAGTACAATGGAACTTTTCTATACAGTCACGACGGCGCGCTCCGCGTGAGGGCGTCGCGAGCCAACCGCCCAAAGCGCGTTTCACCGCATGCGCTTCGTGTTGTAAACCAGCTGTGCCCGGCCAATTTCTCGTGCTAATTACTTCTTTCGGTTGTAGCAAGCGGTGAAGGAAGTACAGGTGCGTGTGGGGACAGTCTGCCTTTCTCGGCACTCGGCAATAGAAGACGCACACGCAGCGCTACTAGCAACAACAATATTTTTTGACCCGACCACCTTATATTCGATGGAGGCGAAAATGCCTGAGGCCCGTGTGCTTAGATTTAGGTGCACGTTAGAGAACCCCAGCTGCCACAGCAGTGCATTTTTTATTGGCCACCACGCATATTACAACGTCACAGAGGGGATACCCATCTAACCTGGAAAAGATGAATGTAATGCGTGCAGTGCAAGTATTCTCGCTCCAAGTCGTTGGCGCACTGGAACATCTGCGAAACTTGAGGGGCGACTCCTCTATCGTTCTATTCAAGGATGCAGCATCCACAATAAACTTCATGAAAGCCATAAAGAGGTGGTTCGACATTCACAACACTACGTACAGTGGAAATGACTGCAAACTTCCATCTCAAAGCAGGACGACAGCCGATTGCTGTGGCTGGAAAATGAATTTTCAGGCTACATTAAGCGCATCCAGGATTCTTCTGTCGCCGCTGGCGTTGGAAACTTACAGACGAGACGTACACTGCCCTGCTTTTCACCACAAGTCCACAGTGGAGACAGTCCGATTTCTTCTGAGAATAGGAGTAAACTATGTGCTCACGAAGAAATTTAACAGTGATCCTATAGAGGCATTGTTTGGAAAATTGAGGGCGATGTGCGGGGGCAATGACGCGCTGGACGCAAGAGCCGTCACAGCTGCTTTGACTCGCATTGTCAAGGAAAAGGCGCTACCTTCAAAAGACATGGGCATTCGCGACGAAAACATTGAAGAAGCGGCGGTGTCTATTCCGGAAGATGTTTTTGAGGAACTTGAAGCTCTGCGAGAACCTCCTCGCAAACCACCGAACTCTGTTGCCTATTCAGGCTTGGTGTATGTAGGTGGTTACATTGCCAAACTCATCACCGATGTCGGTTGCGAAACAGGCGCCATGCTAGTGACGACAAACAAAACAAGCAGTCCTTTGTATCTTCTTCTCCGTCAGCAAGAAGCCTATGATCTACACTACCCAAAGCCGGAGTTATTATCAATGCTGGACACAATTGTGACGTTCTTCGAGAAAGCAGTCAAATATCTTCCTCTAACGAAAATCGAGACTCTGCAATTGACTGTTGAGTCATACCTTGAAGATTCGCCACTTCTGGACTGTCCGGAAGGTGTGGACAAGAGTCACGCGAGAGTGCTGGCTCACATTATTTCTGAGAAGTTTCTCCGGATTCTTCTTATTAACTACACAAAAAAGTTAACAGATCAGAATGACAGGCCTTCCGGTTTTATTCACAAGCCCTCGCGGAAGCATATCAGGCTGTGACAGACTTGACTCCTTTAAACTGTGATCGTCACTGCAGTGTTTTACCAACAGTGATTTTTTTCAGTTCTCCATGCGCATATTGTTGTAGTACCAAGGAAAACATTGTTTCCCATTGAAAGGGTTCTCTGAAAGTTTTTTATGTTTCCTCTTCGTCTGCAGCGTGGCCGTCCCCATTATGCAGTGACTTTCACTTTTTTGAAGTATTTGTTTCAATATTAAAGCACGAATTAAGATGCCTTCAACAAAAAAATGTGCAATTTGTTATTTTCAAGTACAGCGATGGCTGGCACATACATTTGAAATAAACATTTCCTAAACCATGATTAAACCGTTTCCTCAACCAAATGCAATGTTCATCCTCTTACTTGTTCTCGAAGTTACAGAAACCTTAAAAAAAAGGCTGTGTTATAACCGCGTCGATGCTTTGCCGAGCAACAGAAGCGGGCTTATGAGCGGCCTGCGCCACCACTTCTGTAAAGCGGAATTTACCAGAGTCATCATATATACTTGCTACCATGTTTCTATCGCATTGGTACCATGAATACCATATGAGTAACTTCAGAAAGCGCCACGGTAAGTCGGAAGCCGAGCACTCCCTGCGCGCGCTAGCCTCCACAACGGCCGGGAGTGAGTTAGGGAGCAGTTGGCTCGGAGCGCCCCCACGAAATTGCGGCCATAGGTAGCAACAGCCCCCCGTGCGCAGGCCGTAAAGGAAGGAGCGAGCGCGCGCCTCCAGACCAGCCGTGGCTCAACATGTCCTGCTGCGCAGAACGTGTCCCGTCCGGCTGTGCAGTTGTTTCAGAAGATGATTGCACTTGTAAATTCCGATGAGAGCCATCAGCACTGAAGGGTTAAACAGGACTGCATTAGAACATGGTCACAGCTCCCGGCTGGTGAAGAATGGCATCGCATTAAGATCTGCTTTGGACAGGTCATACCAACACCTCATGGGCACTAGTTTTTCTGCGCAGGTAAAGAGACGAAGCTGGTTTTCCTGATAATGCCATAGCGGCCACTTGTGAAAAAATAAAACTGTTCATGAAACAGTGGCCTGAAATACTTCTATCGAGGATATTTCACCGGAAAGAAAGAGTGTCAAAAATCCCACATGTGCACTGGCTTTCGCACGGCATTAAGAGAGGGACTCTGAGGTACAGAGTTAGTGCTGTGTTCTCCGTGGAAAAGAAAGGAGGCCACATTTGCTTCGTGGTTAGCAACCGAATAAGCAAACCTGAGCGGTGCAATAAGAGAGGATGTCGCATCAAGCACGTGAAAGAATTTGTTCCTTGTGCACGTGGTATTGTCCCGAACACAATTGTCGTGGGGGAAGGCGTGCATTGGGCAAACCGCACTTAATCCTCGATTGCATAGCATCTGATACTGGTAAATTTAACATTGCGCAACGTACACGAGGACAAGAAAGGAACACCTATACAGACAAGCGCAAACTATCAACTGAAGTTTATTTCAGGAAACACTGATACTTATACATGTAAAAACCACATGTCACATCATCACATGCTCACAGCTGCGCGTCAGTAGCACTCCAACAAAAAGAGATTACCTTCATGTCTTCCTGTACGCGGGCGAAACAAAAAACTTCCCTGAGAGGCTGCGACAACATAAGAACGATGTCCGCAAGTCCGAGTGACAAAGGAGTACGCTCGCTGAGCACAGCGTGTTGAAAGACCACCACATCAAAGTCTCTCGTTGTAGACTTGGCCAATTACTCTATGCGGCTTTTTGTGGAATCCTGGCCCATCCAGGTGACAGCCAGTAACGTAAACCAGTCTACAGGTGCTCTGCCGATTGAGAGTCTGCCTCAGCGGAATTCAGCACATCATGGAGAATAGCAGTGACCCCACGGCTGGAAGACCCTGAAAAAGAATGCGAGTGGCACGCGAAACGTCTTACTTTTCTTTGTAACAACAAAAAAAATTTTTTTTACTCACGACCTTGGTTGGCATCTGTTTCAACCAAATCCCATTAATACCACTGTCACACGAACAGCCTTAACCGCGGCTAACTACGGTTATAGCTAAAGACTGTTACAGGAAGCTACACGGCAGGTAGTTATCGCAAACGGCCGTGATTCCACGAGAGATTGACACGGATCCGAAAATAGGTATTTTAGATTTGAGTATTTTATATTTCATCCACATACCACCCAGTAGCCTGAAAAGGAACCTGGTTTTATTATCTGCATAATTTACGAGGAAAAAATATCGAATATATTCAATACAGAGGGACAATTTTATTACCTGTCGTTCTCGAATGTTCACAGTGACGCAAAACACAGATATTACCGTTACAAAGAACACATTTTGTGTATGAAATGTATGCACAACAAAGAGTAAAGTAACATTGCTTGGAACTTGTAGAGTGAAGGAAACTATTTTTGAAAAATGTCTAAATATGCGACATATTATCATCGTTAGTACATAATAGTTGCTACAACCAATAAGGCTTATCAACTTTCTTTTGAAAATAAATATTGCTTATTTCTATCTGCAATGGCAGCTAAGTTTCTGGTTATTGAACTCCTGAGCGAACGAGGCTGATCTTGAACACCCCATACAGGTTAACAGGTTTACAGGTTAAAGTGAACAAAAAATGTTTATTCACAGATATTTTTTTTTTTTCGGTGACTAGGCGGTTGAAGCATTCCTTTACTACTACAAAGTTTGTGCATCTATTTTGCTAGTAGAAGCACGCCGTCAGAATTACGGTAAATTTATTCAGAGTTCAGTGATGCTTTCTTTGCAGATAGCGTTGATAATTGAATCTCATGTTCTGTATAATGTCACATTGAGAAAAATGGCTTCACCATGTGCCAGAGTCAGAAGCCATCACATTTAACTCGACAGGCAACCTTAAGCAGCTATAATGTTGCTAAGGTTGTAGATTTGTGCAAATAATTATCGGGAAATCGGCATTTTGGGTATAATTGTTTGGGTTTGAAGTTTTATGTGAAACGTAAATTTGAGATTTAAAAAATTCCTATTGCGGGTTCCTGCAGCGAAGACACATTGATTAAAACTCATGATTGCGGAGTAACGGCAGAGGGAACGTCGTTACTTTTTTTCGGTAACGGTAAGGCGTTACATTTTTTTTGTAGGTAACGTAGGGCGGTAACGCGTTCCTTTTTTTTTATAGTGTAATGAGTAACGTATTTAGTTACAACGCCTACAACACTGGCGTGAGCACAGAAAACAATCGCTTTGCTTTATCGCACACATCACACTAAAAAGGCGACAATCAGTGAAGGCGTGTTCACACTTGGCCTCGAAGGGGGCGAAAGCGGCAAAACTCACCGGAAATTCACTTGCTTCGCCACCTAAGCGGCCGGGAAAACCAGGCGGCGAGCCCGACGCGAAAATGTTGGTCCGAGACAGATTTTTACGCCACAAGAAATCCGATCGCCTTTCCGTTTCATGGGAGGCCGTACTTTGGCTGCACTTGCTTAAACCACGTGATGTAACAACAACCGGCCGCAAATTCAACATGGCGGCCAGGGCATCGGCAGTGGTTCGATAGTGGTTTTTCACCTGTTGGTTTGCATTGGTGCAATTGCAAACTACCCGTGCAGCACAACGTACTCACAGCCTCGACAAGAACGCGTTCCTCAAGAGCCTGGTTTAGATTAAGATTGCAGAGAAGACTGGAATTCGCAGAAGGTGAAGCAGTAGCGAGACGGCGTGCCCCATCGTATCTCACTTTTGGACAGCCGGGTGAATCCGCCGCCGCTGCTGGTGTGCCCGCTTATGTAGATGTCCTGAAACCGGTTGAAAAACGTGAAAGCTATTTCTTTTCCGTGTTTTGCGTGCATTACTTGGATTCGTTAAGAAATTAAATGCTCAGGAAACACAAAATAAAATGAATTCTCAAAGTGGCCAAGGCGGCAGTGGCATGCAGGAGGGGCAGAACAAATGTGAACTGTTTCGACGCGCACGAACATGGTTTTCCTGCCGCTGTGGCTTTTTGTTTTCTCTTCGCTTCTCAAGTGTGAATGCGCCGTGAGATTTTGTTAATATCGCTCGCCCATCTACATGGTGTGCCATATTTGGCACAAACCTGTATCTTCATTAATATGATCACAATAAATCTGAAAATTTTTGCATACGTTCTTCTTCGTCTATCATATGATAAAAGTTCAGAAAATAATTTTTCTAATGGCTTTCATAATTCATGCAATAGAGGGTTAATGCGAGTCTTCGGGAGCACAACAGTTCTTTAATAGGCAGGCATGTTACGCATTTGGCATTGTGCTGCAAGGAGTGCAAAGACGGTAGTTGCAAGCCTCTGGGCAAACAACAGTAATGCAGCACAGCCACAAGGGCTCTACACAGAGGGAGATTATAGAGGCCTTCCACATTGGATGGGAGGGGCCAAGTTGCATTAGTCATTCATCTATTAATCTGCAGGAGGGTTCTAGAACTACACGTGAAATAATCGTGCTGAGTGCTTGTTTTTGTAATCTTTTTATGTTGACTCATTTGGTTTATCTGGTCTAACTGTGTTTTAAACATGTTTTTCCTGAATAAATAAGTTGATTGCTAGTAGCGTGTCGTCCTGTGTCCATCTTTTCTTGTGTACAGTGTTAGTTGCGCCCCCCTCTACATCATGGACCAACACCAACTCGCCCAGCTTCTTATTTTATTAACAATATTTGGCATAAATAAAGGCTGCTCTCATAACTATGAGCATAGTTGCCTTGCAATCGGTGCAAAAGCCAAGACAAACTGTGGCTTGATAAATTGTGACAGTGTTAGTGTTTGGTATTGAGACGTGAGTTTCTTTTGTCGGGGGACTGTTTGGTGTATTGGCAGCTCTGTTGTTGCAGCAGGCCTGTTGACGGGCTTTTTGGAAGAAGTTTCAGCCTCGGCTTGAGCCACGCTACCATGTCGTCTGCCAAATGGGTGCTGCCTTTTAGTTAGCTTTCTCAACCGAAGTGGTCGACCTCAGTTTGGAGCAACCACAGTTAGTGGGATAACTGCAGTTAGCTTTGTCTAACCGGATCTAACTGTGGTTCGTAGGAACTCAGGTTAGTGTAACTAGGGTTTAATGTGGCTTGCTTTTGCTGCGACGTTTTTTTCACCCATTAGGCAGAATCCGTAATGCACAGCCCAGCGAATTACTTTCTGTGCAGCCCCTGGGCCCCCTAGTGGCGGCGGAGGAGGAGGCCCGGGAGGGGCGCCACGTGCCCCACCCCCCGTCACCCCGGTTGGTGCGGTGACTCCCCTCGGGGGTGGCCCCGTGCCCCTAGGTCCGCCAGCCCCGGCCCCAGCCCCCGTAGCAGCGGCTGCGTCGGGTGCCCTCGGTCCTGCCGAGATGGTTGTTGCAGCGGCCGTGGCACTGCCGCAGTTCTCCTGTCCACGGCGTCCCAATGTAGGCACCGAGGGAAGGCCAATCCTGCTGCGGGCCAACCACTTTCAGATTTCCATGCCTCGCGGGTTCCTGCACCACTACGATGTCACCATCACGCCTGACAAGTGTCCACGCAAAGTCAATCGGTGGGTTGTTCCTCCTCCTCCACTTGAGATCATAAGTGAAAGTAAGTGTGTTAACAAGAATCCATGTTGCAGGGAGATAATAGAGACGATGGTCCAGTCGTATTCCAAGATATTTGGCAACCAGAAGCCAGTGTTTGATGGCCGCAAGAATATGTATACTCGAGACGACCTGCCCTTGGGCAAGGAGAAGGCCGAGCTGGAAGTGACCCTTCCGGGCGAGGGCAAGGACCGTGTGTTCCGGGTGGCCATCAAATGGGTTGCCCAGGTCAGCCTGTACGCGCTTGAAGAAGTGCTCGAGGGACGCTCTCGCCACATCCCTATGGATGCTGTCCAGGCACTCGATGTGGTCATGAGGCACCTGCCCTCCATGACGTAAGTGCTTGTCACAGCAGTTTAGGTTTTACTTTGCATGCGCTGAGGTTTAAGCAGTATTGCAGATTTAAGCAAACACATTAGGCCCTGTGGAGACGGGAGTTTGTAGGAACTACGTTTTAACCAGGTTTTTTCCGTCGCCATTCAGGTACACGCCCGTGGGTCGATCCTTCTTCTCCTCCCCAGACGGTTACTTCCATCCACTGGGCGGAGGACGAGAAGTGTGGTTTGGTTTCCACCAGAGTGTGCGGCCGAGCCAGTGGAAGATGATGCTCAACATCGATGTGTCGGCGACGGCCTTCTACAAGGCCCAGCCGGTCATCGAGTTCATGTGCGAAGTGCTGGAGCTGCGTGACGTCAACGAGCAGCGCAAGCCTCTCACGGACTCCCAGCGCGTTAAGTTCACCAAGGAGATCAAGGGCCTCAAGATTGAGATCACCCACTGCGGCACTATGCGCCGCAAGTACCGCGTCTGCAACGTCACCCGCAGGCCTGCCCAGCTCCAGTCGTAAGTGCATTTCACGTTTTCACATGTCCATGTTTTACAAGAGGCTGTTCTGTGAAGCCAGGTTTTCGATTATTTCTTTAGGTTTCCATTGCAGTTGGAGAATGGCCAGACAGTCGAATGCACAGTGGCCAAGTATTTCCTGGACAAGTACAAGATGAAACTCAGGTCAGCATGCCTTTTTATGTGATGCAGTTGTTTCCACATTTTTTTGCACACTGTGCAAATCGGCAAGTTCCCGCATGTTACAATCTCGGGAACTTGCATGCAAACTTGCATTGCTTCAAGGTAGGCATATTTTGTATTTAAAGTTATGAATATATCTGAATATCTTGTGAGCTGTATTGCAGCAAGACGGCAAGACGAACAAAAACGAACAACACGGCGCTGTGTTGTTTTTGTTCCTTTTGCCAGTGTCTAGTGTTGAGCTGTAAGGAAGTTCAAGATATATCTTGTGATCCCCTTCGAGTTCACTATATCCGGGATCCACTGTACCGTATTTACTCGAAAATAGGTCGGGCACGAATATAGGTCAACCCCTAATTATAGCGCTCTATGAGAAATAAAATTTTAAAAAATATTCAAATACAGTAAAACCTCGGTGATACGATCACGGCTCGTACGAATTTCGGGGTGATACGAATTTTTCTGTGGTCCCGGCCAAGGCCCATTATCCTGCAATGTATTGGAGTATGGTTGTTGCAAACCGATTTGCACCCTGCGACGTTTGATACGAACGTACGCTAGCGCACAGGTACGGACAGGTGCTGCCCGCGCTGTCGCGGAAGACCCAGCAGTCACGCGCGGGCGCGGGCATGCGCGCTGCGCGACCATGAACGGTGCGTCGTTGCCTCCGAGATAGTGCGCGGGAATCTTGAAGGCCTTTAGGCGCCTTCGCGTTTAGGTTACAGATCACGTTGACGTCGCGCTTTTTTTTTCCCCGACACGTTGACTCGTGCTCCTGTGCTCGAGGCAGCAGCGTCTTTGTACTGTGTTAACACGTGCCTGCCACGTCGATGCAAGCCATGTCCCCGCAATCAGACGTTCCATGACACAAGACTGAAACCTGGGCTGCAGGTTTGTGATGAAGTCCCATTAAAGGTGGACGAAGACCCCAAGAGACGAAGCGGAGGGTCTTGGCGAAAGAGCTTGGCCTCTATCTATCGTTAGCAAAGCGCTTCTTTTCGCCGCAGTACTTTGGTGTCATGCGGAAAAGCGTAGTAAGATTAGGAAGGGGCTACTAGCGGTCATGGGGCACAACACATCTCGTTCATTAATTACACAGGCGCGCATGCACCGTATATTTACGAGTGCAAGTATGATCGCTGACGTGTAAAAACTTTACTGGCAATCATTCAGGGCTGTTCATGACGTCGCTGCGGCCCTGAAAATCACTAAATCAAAGCGTATGCCAACTTCCTTTTGTCGCATACTGATTTTTCATGTTTTCTGTTGATACGAATTTCGGATGAAACGAATATTTTTGGTAACCCCACGAGATTCGTATCACTGAGGTATAGGTAATAATTGAAACGTACCACAACTTCATTTACAATAACTTTTCCTCCGCGCTTTAGTCGCTGCCAGGAGCGTCATCATCGTCAGAAGTGTGGGGAAAGTTGTTTTCGACGGATTCTCCGCAGGCACCCTCGGCATCCCAAATGACATCGTCCTTGCTGCCATCGAGCGTGTTCGAAATGCAACACTTATTAGAGCCGGTCACGATTATTTCCGCTGGCAAGTCCTTCGCATTCGTTGAGCAACGGTCGAGAGCAGAAGGCTGGAAGCTTCGGATATACGCAAGCGGACAGCATGCACATTGTGAGAACTGTGGTTATCGTTTGCCACAACTGCTGTGGACGAAACCGCGGTCGCTATTGACATGATCATGTATGGCGACGGCGAAACTCACTGAACTCCGAAAGCTCATGTGCGTCCAGCGTCCACCTTGTCAAAGTGATGCTGCTTTCCGCAAACAGTGCAGACAAAACCGTGGCAGATGCGATCATAAATAGCAACAAACAATGTAGTTTTGAAGGCATGTGCACGACCAGCACACGCTGATTGAAAACGGAACTACCGCACACGGTCACTATCGACACGATCATCGATAGCGATTACGAGCTCCAAAGGTACACTGCTAATGCAGCGGTAGGTCAAAGGCAATATACAGTAGACTCTCAATAAACGAAACTCTCTTAAATGAAATTGCTGCTTAAATGGAACAACTGCCTCTAACATGATTGGTTTTGTGCTTGAATTCTGCACCCCTTTTCATCTCTCAGTAAACGAAACTCCTGTTAAATGAAACAGATTTTCCTGGTCCCTTCAGCTTTCGTTTAACAGGAGTCTACTGTAGTCTTAAAAAAGGCATCTTTAAAAGGCGCGAAAAAAACCACAATGGACAGGTAGGAAGGAGACAGGACGACGTGCTTCTAGCAACTGAAGCTTTAATCAAAAAGCGAAAGAAGATATACACACACATTACAAAAAACAAGAAAAAGAACCAGACCACCGCAGAATGAATATGCATATAAAAGATAAAACACCAGGCACGTTTTTTGTCACCAGGGGGGACGTGGCAATGGGAATGGTAAATTTGGTCAAAATATTCAATTTTTCATTTTATTTTTTTCTGCAATCCTGAGACCATGTTTTATGTCATGGTGAAATATGAGACCAAAATAAGCAGTAGAAGTTGAAAAAAAAAACCATTTTACTAGTGTGCTGTCATCAAAAACGATGACAAAATTGGGCTTTAGAAAATGCAAATCTGCATTTTTCCCTTGACACAGTGCCACCATATTGGCGTCATCATAAAGAGGACAGATAAAGCTCAAAATAGCCACAAAGCTCAAAATCTCCAATGAAAAATAAAACCAGCTTCCTTCTAAGTTCTGTTTTCTTAGCTATTAGCTGCATTTTCTTTGAGCTCCATTTTCTCAGCTTTCATTTTTTGAACAGTTGCTGTCAGTCATCCCTGTGCCATTTCACAACAAACAAAGATATAGCCATTCCGTTTTCTGCGCTTAGATCCCGAGACATTGGCGAGTGCCGTAAAGCTGTCCATATTTGTCTGCACGCCATACAGATTTTTATAATTGGCTTTTTGTAAAAGTTGTTAGTAAGACAATGAGTACAAGAAATTTCAAAAATTTTTTTGTTTGCCTATTTGAATATGAAAAAATAAACCAATAGCGTTACGGCACAGAATGGGTCCTTGTGAATATGCTTATGCAAAGATCTTGACGAACTTATGTCTAATTCATTAATTAATTTTGGGATGACAATGAGAGTCTATCAAGTGTTGTAACTCGAAAACTACAACAGATAGCTCAAAACCGATTTCCGTTTCGATATCAGCACAACATATCACATCTGCATGCCAAATTTCATCACTTTATCTCCATAAATAACCAAGATAGTTTTCATTGCCACGTCCCCCCTTAAGTTATATCAAGGTAATCTACCTCTCGGCTTGATAGCGCTACGGTCGGACAGCTTATACAAGAAGCACCCGATTTAGAAATATAGGCGGCTTCCACAATTTCACGAGTCCTTTGAACTTGGTTCGAAAACAAAATAGCTGCTTCTTTAAACAAAGGAAGACACCCACAAGCTTGTGAGCGCCAAAAGGCACAAAGCCTTTTGGCGATCGTGTCTATCTTCGCTTATCACTATGGTGGGGTGGACTTTGACACCTAGTTTTCCGTCGAAGCCTCAAGCGAAGCTTAGATGCGCACTTTCGCGGCAGCCAGTTGCGCCGTCCCTTATTGGTCTGTTCACGTGTGTCCCAGAAAGGCATACGCGAGTTCTTTTGACAGAAACAAATGTTTTGTGTGTATATCGTGGTTGAAAACAGATTTTGCTAGTTTTTTGATGATACGAAATATCGGGTGATACGAATATTGTCTCTCCCCCTTCAGATTCGTATCACAGAGATTCTATTCTAGCTGGGAAACCCTACCTGCGTTGTTTGTTTGGCCACTCTAAGCCATTATAAGACCGCAACGCCAATGTTTATGCTTACGGGGCTGTTCGGTGATCCAGTGGTGTTATGCAAACACCCAGTATTGGACAGAACTTCTTATTTCAAAAGAGTTCCTTCTTATTTGACTGTTTTGCTTCACATGGTCAATTTTTCCACTTGACAGTGAGCTTTTAACTGCTCCAAAACGTGTTTTTGGCTGCTTTAAGGGGAGACGCGGGTCTTTTTTTTTATTTCTTTTATTAGCTGTGTGAACTGAACGAAATTTAACAAACTTATCCCATTTTTTCTGCAGATTCCAAATCTCTAATTAGAATTTTGGTAGCTGCATTAGTACAAAAGATGTGCAATCTCTAAAAGCATATTTCTTACGGGAATTTTCGGCAACTTTGCTTTGTCAAACACAGAAACAAAGTATGTGGCAAGGCTGCCAGAGAGCTGGTTTAGCCGGTGATGCTAATCAGATTGTCTTCAACAAACTTTGAATGCAAAATAAATAGCCGTAAATGTGAATGAAATTTTTTTGCTGCGTACTATTTCTGATAATTGAGAATGATAATTTGGTGAACAACATTATAAGAAAATAAATAGCATCACCGGCCAGACCAGCTTCCTGGCAATCTTGCCACATACTTTTTTGTATTTGACGAAGCAAAGTTGCTAAAAATCCCCGTAAGAAATTTGCTTAAATATGTGTTAGAAATTGCATATCTTTTGTTCTAATGCAGCTATTAAAAATCTACTTAGAGATTTTGAATCTGCAGAAAAAGCTGAATAAGTGTATTAATTTTCATGCCATTCACCCAACTTTTAAAAAACCATTTTTTAAGACCCACGTCTCCCCTTAAAAGACCTTTTTTCGGCTCCAAAAACCTGCTCCTAAACAGCTTCAGTCAATCACATCACTGGGATGGCCTTCAACAATATGGCCTTGCACAGTCGCGGTGTTAGAAGCGTGCATTGCAGTCTGTGGTCGCTCGGTGGATAGCTGATGCTTGGGCAACGGTGGCAGCAATGGTAGCAGCTTCTTTCAAGAAGTGCTGCATTTCTAACTCCTTCGACGGCGCTGAGGACCATGAGTGTTAAGGGGAGACACTGGTCCGAAAAATTTTTTTTTTTAATTTTCAGTATTTCCAGCTGAAATTTTAATACAATATGTATCTTTCACAGCTGAAAACAAATATGCAATTAGTTTTTTGCTATCACTTTTAGATTTTTAAATATTGACTGTTACATAAACTTGCATTCTGCCCAGCCTTTTGACATCTTCCTCATAAAATATTGTTACAAATTTGACATGACAGCATTCTATGAAGGCCAGGGAGTGCAACAAAACCATAATTTTATTTTTAGCTTCATTGATACCAGAGTTATGGCTTTTAACAAGTATACTAATCAGAAATCTAAAACTGTTGCTTAACTTTGTTGCTAATTAAATCCCTGTTCTAGATAAAAATATCATATTTTTTTGGTTTTGTTGCACTAATCGATGCATAAGCTTTCAAATGCTGCAAGAATTATCAAAATCCGACTGCTACATCAAAAGATACTGTGGGCAATGGCTTAGGGTGTGGTGAAAAATGTTGTTTTGAGAAAACGACAAAAGAAGTTTAGGAACATGCTGTGCATTTATATTCAACAAGAAAAGGTGTGAATCTGTGTATTAACCATGTTAGAAGCCACCAGGAACGTAGTCATCATCATTCTCCTTGGTGCGCTTTCTTTTCATGGCATGCTTGAAGTTTTCAGCATGCTCATGCTTCCTCTCTGATGCCACTAGTCGGCGACTGTCCTTTTCTGAGCATCTTTCAGCGGCCACAACACTCTGCTGCAGGTGCAGCTCCTTCAATATGGCAGCATCTGCTCTCCCTTTGCCAGCGTTGAACCTTGCGACGGCTTCGGCCACAGCAGCTTCAACAGTGAAAAGGGACGCATGTTTGTTCTTGGACACGAGCGACCAGATGACGGAGTGCAGGCTCTCGTTTGGGTTCTGCGTTTTGCCTCGCTGACAACGCTCCAGCAATTTCTTGTCAGAGAGGCGCGTGTAAACAGGCCGCAAGGCATCAACCACATACTCCGGCAGGTTGTAGCGATGCTTCGGAGGAGTCTCCTGCTTGGCAACAGCCCTGTTGTACTTGCACCATGACTCTTCACCAGTTGGGCAGTGAGAGTGCTGAGGGCTTGCATCAGTAGATGCTACGTGATAAAAGGTTGCCCAGACAGCATTATGCATGGCCTCTATGTTTCCTTCGTTACTTTGTAAAGCCCATCCATAATATGAAGTGAGCTTCGTGACCAGCTCGCCCGTCAGTTTGCCCTTGCCGCCAAGGCTTGGCTTTCCTTCGGCTCTTTGTTTTTGCAGGAGGTTTCGAAGTGCTGTGCCCATGCGCTTATGCACATGGTTGACACAGTCCTCTTTTTCTATTGGCACGAAGCCATATACCTGTGCCTCCTGCAGACTGTTGAAGGCCCGGCTGTCTCCATCACACAACATGGTCATGTAGCGGAGCCCATGTCTCTCCAATGAGCGGCCAAATAAAATTTGCGCTGCTTCCACCTCCATTTGTCCTGGCTTACTGGAGGTATTCTTTTGGCAAGTGTGGCCAGCTAGCCACTCGGCATACCTTGAGTTGTCCTCCTTCGGCCCTAGCTGGCAGCCCAAACAGAAGTTTGACAGGACGACGAAGTCGAGCACATAACCCGTGAATAGTTCAATCACGGTCCCTACACAAATATGGGATGAGTGGCCCCTGGTCAGCCAAGTCCCATCAAAGGAAACGGCGATGTTACCAGGATTTCCAAAGTTAAGTTCGGAATACACCGTTTTCACGGTGCTCGCGCAGTCCTCAATAACGCGCGCGGCAGCCTTCTGCGCGGCAGGGTTCATTTTCAATTTCACATAATCCTGGTATGTCTTGGTATGTAGGCCTCTCCGTGAAATATTTAGGGCGGAAAAAATATCATTCAGCGCAGTTTGTCCGTTTCCTGTGCTCATTGCCGCGCGAACCGCGAGCACGTTAATTTCAAAAGGGCCGTGCGCTGCGTCCCCCCCTGCTCTCGGCGAGCTCCATACGGTCTTCAGTTTGCCGCACTCGTCACATGTCAGAACAAGTTTCGCGGCGATGCCATATTCGCGGTCTTCCTTGGAGATTCTGCCAGGCCCGCCACACACACCACACTTCATACACTGAAGAAGTTCGTTCACCAACTCTAAGCTAACGACGGTGAACGGCGTACCAGACGTTGCGACTCCATCCGAGTCTTGGAAAAAAGACCGCTTGCATTGTGTGGCAGACTTCGATGAAAGGTCTTGGAGAACATCACTCGCACGACACTCGAGGGCCACTTTTTCAGCGTCGGAAACCAGGGGAGTGTCGACGCGCACAGCTCTCGTGTGATCATGGGACGCGGCTATCGCGTCCGCGATCGCGGGTGCCGCGGCGGTGGTAGCGCTGGCACAGCCTGCTTCGTCCGAGTTCTCGGCGGCAGAAGGTCTCACTGGTGATAAGGTGCGGGCTCTCGGACGCCGTTTTCGCTTTTTTCCGAACGCATGAGCACTCCGGAACTTCCGATGACCGCCTGCCATTGCACCGAATTCACAGCCGTTGTTAGGCCTCTACGCAAAATGGCGGCTTGCACGCCGCGGTCTAGCAGACGAATCCCTTCGCGTCCAATGGGAAACCGGGAACTGCCCCACGTGACAAAAACGCACCAATGATGTGCGAGTATTTGGTTTTTCTTTATGCGTGATAGCTGCGTTGTTGCTAGACGAAAAACGTTCTTCTGCTAGGAACAGATAATAGAAAAATGCGTCTTTAAAATGAGACCAAAATGGCCGCGCTACTTGGCGCGGTTCTCGCGCGCTGCGGCGTTGAATACGATCGTTTTTGAGGTGGTTTCGGAAGCGAAAATGGTCATCAAACTGACTTTGCGGCCCAATAACTCGACAAATACGCATTACAGGGCTATAGTATTTTAGGAGCAGCTTCCTTAGAACTTAATGATTATGAAAAAAAATACTTCAAAAAATCGGTTTTTGAGAAAATTTTCGGCCTCCCATACCCGTGTCTCCCCTTAAAAGGGCAACAGGGAAAAGGAGAGCACTGATGCATCAGATGATGACAGCTCATGATTACGTGCTTACACAGTTGCATTTGGCATATTTCAGAGCTTGGAATTCAAGTAAATTTTCTGGCGGGATCCTTCACCTTATATTGGTGTGCAAACTTTTCTTTTTGGTTCCTTCAACTCCCCCCTTGCCTTATAATTGTGACCGCCTTGGAATAAATACGGTATTTCTCACCGAACCTGTTCTGGAATGTTGGTTGAAAGCAGTGAGAATGTGTGTGCAGGTACCCGCACCTTCCCTGCCTTCAAGTGGGCCAGGAGCACAAACATACCTACCTCCCTCTCGAGGTCTGCAACATCGTGGCTGGTCAGAGGTGCATCAAGAAGCTCACTGACATGCAGACATCTACCATGATTAAGGTGTGAAACAATGTTGCACAATAGGAGCAATGCATGTTTTCAGTTAGAGGCATCATTGATGCATGAAATCCTATGGTCAGGCTTCCATATGTGCTGTTCGTTTCTGGTGCAGGCAACTGCGCGGTCCGCTCCGGACCGGGAGCGTGAGATCAACAACCTGGTGCGCAAGGCGGACTTCAACACGGACCCGTACGTGCAGGAGTTTGGTCTGTCCATCAGCAACACTATGATGGAGGTGAGGGGCCGCATCCTGCCTCCGCCAAAGCTGCAGTATGGCGGCCGGACCAAGCAGCAGGCGATCCCCAACCAGGGGGTGTGGGACATGCGGGGCAAGCAGTTCCACACTGGTGTCGAGATCCGTATCTGGGCCATCGCCTGCTTTGCGCCACAGCGCACCTGCCGAGAGGACGCCCTGCGCAACTTCACCCAGCAGCTGCAGAAGATCAGCAACGACGCGGGCATGCCCATTATCGGCCAGCCCTGCTTCTGCAAGTATGCCACGGGGCCCGACCAGGTGGAGCCAATGTTCAGATACCTCAAGTCCACCTTTCAGGGGCTGCAGCTCGTTGTTGTCGTACTGCCCGGCAAGACTCCCGTCTATGCCGAGGTCAAGCGTGTCGGGGACACTGTGCTGGGCATGGCCACACAGTGCGTCCAGGCCAAGAACGTCAACAAGACATCCCCGCAGACTTTGTCCAACCTGTGCCTCAAGATCAACGTCAAGTTAGGTGGCATCAACTCCATCCTGGTGCCCAGCATCCGACCCAAGGTGTTCAACGAGCCGGTCATCTTCCTCGGTGCCGACGTCACTCACCCGCCAGCTGGCGACAACAAGAAGCCCTCCATTGCTGCGGTCAGTATGCTGCACAGAGCACTTGAGCTACCCTATTTACCCAAGTCTAACGCATCCCTGATTCTTAAGTGCACCTAATTTCTGCAGATGGGGGGTGGAGGGGGGTGGGAGGTTGCATTGTAACGTGCATGCTATTTCTGCGAATGAAGAAGAATGGGCAAAATGTTTTTTGGCAAGGCAAAAAGCCTGTTTATTCCTCCTACATAATGACAGCGCAAGGTGCCATTCACTCACTCTCGAAAAGGTCTTTGTCACGCTCTGACCAAAGCATCCCTTCTGTTCCGTTCATGGCATTAGAAATTCCATATTTCTCAAATTCTTCCTGGATTATGCTAGCTAGAATCTCAAGCCTCAGCCACCCACCTTGTCACATCCTCGACAGCCACGCTTCAGCCCGTTGCGCGATGAGACTGTGTAGCATCCTTTGACTATCCACTGGTTATGGAGTGCCCGTTCACAATCTTTCTTGGGCTTGTTAATGCACGTGTCCAGTAGCTGAAGCTGAGACGTCGTGACACTTCGAATGACCACCAAGTCCGTGTGGCCAGTTTATCTTTGACACGCTGGTCTAGGTGGCACTTGAATGCGTCAAGCACAAGTATGGAGCGGATCCCCAAGTTAGCATTTGCCTCTTGCACCACACACAGTAGATTACAAGTTGAGTGTTCATATCCAACGCATCCTCCATTTTTTTCAATGCCAGTGCAAACATTCGCTTCTCAATGGGAACCGTTGGTCCACCTTAGTTCAGGGAGCAATCAAGGTGTGACGCTACCTAAAGGGTATGACTCCTTGCGTCACATGTACGTCTGAGCACGTTGCCATAGAGATGCGATAGATAGACGTGCTGTCCCTCTCCAGTATCATGCTTCTGACAGATACAGTTGTAGTGTGCACGTACTTCACAGGAGTACGGCCACTAGCGTGGGTTCGGACTTAGCGAGCCACAGGGCCGCGTTTGCCGTCGCCTCGCGTGAACTAGCGCGCCACTGCACACGTACGTTCGAGCGCAAAGGCGCCGAGCGCAACGCGGCAAGTACACAGTACTGCTCTCGAGATCCGCAACAGTTTATTGCCCGCGGCAACACCACAAAACGCCGTACAACGCCCGCTCCCAAAGGCGGCGGGAGAAGCAAACAGGCTTCACCATGCCACGGGCGAAAATACAACACAAATGGTGCCGCTAGCACGTCTCCGCGGGCAACGGGCTCACGGCGACACGCCGCTGAGAGAAAACGGGTCTCTCGCGACTATGCTGCGTACTCTTACGATCTGTGACCACAGGGCCCGATCGCTCGAGTGAGGGCAAACTCCGCTCGCGTTGGCTTCGATAAGTACGGTTTCGGCGTAGTACGACCACGCGCGAATGCACCGCACCGCTCTTCAGCCTAGCGTTCGGAAAGGGACAACGTAAGGTAAGCGCTCGCCGCTGGCGCAAGGCACCGTTAGCGAGTTCCGTCCGAGCGAGCGGAGTTTGCCCTCACTCGAGCGATCGGGCCCTGTGGTCACAGATCGTAAGAGTACGCAGCATAGTCGCGAGAGGCTCCATTGAGCCGGATCGGGAGAAACTTCGAGCAATCCTCGATTTCCCCGTGCCCAAGGACGTACGTGGCCTTCGCCGCTTTGTGGGAATGGTTAACTTTTATCGTTCCTTCATACCGTCCTGTTCCCGACTGCAGGCGCCCTTGACCAAGCTCTTGGGTAAGTCTGCTGTTTGGCAATGGGGACCTGAGCAGCAAGAGGCGTTTTGCCGACTGTCTAGCGCCATTGCGGAGACAGCGCAGCTCAGACTCCCCGACCTGACCAGACCGTTCGTTGTACAGACTGATGCGAGCGATCTGGGTTTAGGAGCCGTTCTCCTACAGGAATACGATGGCGTGTTGCAGCCGTTGGCCTTTGCCAGCCGCTCCTTGGTACCCGCGGAGAAAAATTATTCCGTTACCGAAAAGGAGTGCCTCGCCATCGTGTTTGCACTGCGGAAATTTGACGTCTACCTTGATGGGACGAAATTCGTGGTGCAAACGGATCACAGTGCGCTCAGCTGGCTGATGCGGCTCCGTGAGCCTGCGGGCAGGCTGGCGCGCTGGGCTCTCCTGATACAGCACTATAATTTTGCAGTGCAGTATCGAAAGGGGAGCACCAACGTGGTAGCTGACGCGCTATCTCGTGCCCCATTGTCTGCCGAGAAGTAAGGTGGCAAATTGGGCTAGTTGGAACATACTCGCCATGTTCAGCGCAAAAAAAAGGAACACGAAAACACAAGGAAGTACACGACACAAGCGCTGCTAACAACTGAAATTTTAATGGAAGAAACGTGTCATATATAAGCACAAAAAAACAGAAAACAAAAAAGCCACAAAAACCAAACAGAAAATCTTATCCCCCACCAGGCATGTATACTCACGTATGCTGTAGATAGGTAATCTCAGCCTCCGTGAGAGCGATTGAAGGCTGGCTCACGCATCTGTCTCTTGCTTTTATAATTTCAAACGCTTCAGCTATTTCACGCGTGCGCTGGTCCCTGTGCCTCATCATCACGGTGGTTTTGTTTAGCTCGGCTGCGCATCCGCATTGCCGGCAATGGAGGGAAAGATGCGTAGATGGTGTGCCTTTCAGAGAGCTAGCGTGCTCCCTTAGACGGACGTTGAGACAACGACCCGTCTGCCCAATGTACGCACCACCACATGACAAAGGGATGGCGTACACCACTCCGCTCGCGCATTCAGTGAATCGCTTAGAGTGCTTCATGGTGCAACCTTCAGTGCTGTCAGCGGCCTGCCTCTCCTGCGCTCTTTTTTCAACTCTCGCGCAAACGCTCCCTAGCTTCTTGCCGGCGCGAAAAACAACATTCACGTCATAATGACCACCAATCTTCTTCAAACGGTGGGATACCGAGTGCAGATAAGGGATAACAACGAACTTTTTTCCCTTATCCGAGGGTAGAACCACTGGATCTAGACCCTCTTCTTTTTCTTTTTTCAAGCGATGAAGCAATCGCTGTGATGTGGAAGCTAGGACCAGGCGCGGGAAACCAGCCGCTTCCAATCTGTCAACCTGCCGTAAAAAACTCACGTACAGTGTGAGGACAGGACTTTTTTAAAGCCGAATTGAGACAAGACGTGGCCAATCCATTCTTTACAATTTTTGAATGGGCAGAGCGATAGCTTAACAATGGTTTTGAGGTCGTGTCGTGTACTTCCTTGTGTACTTCCTTGTGTCGTGTACTTCCTTGTGTTTTCGTGTTCCTTTTTTTTGCGCTGAACATGGCGAGTCTGCCGAGAACCTTGATTCCGGTGCGACAGCCGATAGCGGTGCCTTTGCACAAGCAAGCGGTGGGGGCGAAACAGCGGCTTCGCCGCCGTTCGGCGAAAGGGGCGAGTCCGCCGCATTCGGACGAACCCTGGCTGCTATCCAGGCAAACAGCGCACCGCGAAGCCGGCCAGCGGGTGAGCTCTCCAAAGGCCACGATGCCGAGAGCGAACCCGTGACGCCGACGCAAGCGGCGGTTGCTGTGGTCCTGAGTGGGCGCGATACCAGGTTCCCCTTTGGGAGAATGGGAATCGCTTTCAGCAGAGAAGAGCTACTGAAGGCTCAGCAAAGTGATCCGTTTTGTCGCGAAATGTGCGACGGTCTCAGGGAGACGGAGCGCCGTTACGCTGCTTGCCCTGCAGCGGGCGCGGATAGGGGGCTGGAACCAGCGTGTGTCGCTGAGTCCCCGGCGGATTCATATTTGCTGGACCATGACGGGCTCCTGCTGAAATATATAGCCACCGACGACGAGTCTATCGATCCGTTTAAGGTGGTTATGCCCAAAAGTCTGAGAGTCGCCCTGTTGCGATCTTCTCACGACGAACCCATGGCCGGTCACCTGAGTGGCTCCAAGGTTTTCGCAAAACTGAGCAAGACGGTGACCTGGCCCGGCATGAAGCGTGACGTTTATCGCTATTGCCGTTCCTGCCACGTCTGTCAAACGGTGAAGTCTAGGGGTGGCAAGCCACCTGGTCTGATGAAACCGATTGTCAGTGAGCGTCCGTGGCAAGTGGCCACCTGCGATCTAATGGGACCTTTTCCCAGAAGTAAGCAGGGGTTCATTCACCTCATGGTAGTCGTGGATCACTTTTCGAAGTGGGTGGAATTGTTCCCTCTTCGGAAGGTGACAGCGAGGGCGGTGCTCGAGAAGCTGCAGGAAGTGTTTTGCCGGTTCGGCTTTCCGGAAAGGCTCATCACTGACAACGCTTCGTATTTCACCGCTCGAGTGTTTGGTGTCACGTGCCGTTCCCTTGGAATTGATCACTGCACCACTTCACCCTACCATCCCCAGTCCAATTTGACGGAGCGCGTCAATCGTACGCTCAAACCAATGTTGGCGGCCTTTGCCGAAAGTCAAAGGGACTGGGCAGACCATTTGAGCGAGCTCGCGTTCGCCATTCGAACATCCGAGAGTCGCTCGACTGGTTTCTCGCCCGCCTTCTTAAATTTTGGAAGGGAGTTGGCAAATCCGGTGACCAGTGTCATTCAATGCCAGCTCGGGGACGAGGAGAAGCAGGCAGACTGTTCTGCTTACGCATCACAGCTTCGGGACCGGCTTTGTCGAGCTTTCTGTAAAGCAAGGCAAAGTTTGGCGTCGTCCAGGGCTCAGCAGAAGGCCCAATATGACCGCAAGCATCGCGACCTAGCATTTGAGGTGGGCGATCTTGTCCTGAAGCGCAACCACGCCCTTAGCGACGCGAGTAAGGGGTTCTCAGCCTCGCTCGCTCCTAAGTGGCTTGGTCCGTACCGAGTGGAGAAAGCTTGGACTCCACTCGCGTACTTGCTGAAAGATCCCATTTCGGGAAAACTCAGCCGTGCCCATATCGCAGACCTGAAAGCCTTTGCATCACGGTCTGACGAGCTTGCGCCAGTGCCCTGTGGTACTTCGCGCAAGCAACGGGGCACACCCGGTGCGGCGGACCGCTTTCGGACCACGCATCGGTATAATCTGAGGAAGCGGTCACCTTTGTGATTTCGCGCCGGACGGCGGACTCTGTTTTCCGCAACCGAAGGCCCTCAGTTACTTTCTAGCCTCAGTATGCTAGCTTCTTTGCGGCCAGTGCTCGCAAAGAAGTCGGCCCGCCCAGGTTGCTGCTAGTGTTTTTTTTTGTTTTATTTGAATACTCATGTGTATTTAATACGTTTTCCGATTGTGGTTGCCGCATATTGACTGTCATTTTGCTCTCTTTACTTTCTTTCCGTGTTTTATATTATTGTGCCTGCGGAAGGATTCGTGAATAGCGGTGCTTTGCGGGGTAGAGGAACGAAGGACGCTTTGCGCCTTCCCACGCGAGCGCGCGCGGTCGGCGACATGACACCGTGAAAAGTGAGGCGCAGTGGCCTTGGACGGCGAACTCAGGCCGCGCTTGGTGAAAGCGCTGCTATGTGCAGTGACGTGTGTGTGTGCTCTGTGCTGTGATTGGTGCATCATCGTCCGAGAGCCCGGTGTGGTGGGGGCCTGCAGCGAGAGTGCAACGCCTTAGTTGTGAATCCACGGAGCTGGCTATACGTCGTGATTGAGCGGGCCCGGTCATGTCAGGATCAGGCGTCTCCGCAGACACACGGCCGCCTGCTCGCCGGCGGGACACAAAAAAAGCCCCGAAGCAGCCAAGCCGGCAGCCCGAGCCTGCAGCCCCGAAACAGCCAAGCCGGCAGCCCGGGCCTGCAGCTCCGAAGCAGCCAAGCCGGCAGCCCGGGCCTGCAGCCCCGAAGCAGCCAAGCCGGCAGCCCGAGCCTGCAGCGCCGAAGCAGCCAAGCCGGCGGCCTGAGCCCGCGGCGCCAACACCGCCGCGCACAACGCCAGAGCAGCGAAGTGTGGCCACCTGGACACACCAGGACGACCAGGAGATACCAAGGTATTTCGTGAGCGATCTGCCGTGGAAGGCGCAGCGACGAGTGCGGCGGGAAATGCCGCTCGAGCGCGTCCCGTGGCCGTTTCGCGGCCGTACGATCACGGAGGCCGACGTGCGGTCGCAGGGCGCTCGGCTCCCGGACCCTCCTGGGCTACAGGCTTGCGCCCTCTGTGGTGTCACAGTGTACTTCAAGTGCCACTATCAGGGGGCCCTGCACGCGGCCAAGACCAAGGCGGCGCGGGACGGCAGACGTCAGCAGACACCGACCCTGACTGCGCCGCCCCCGGAGCTTCCCGACCGGGACCTCGCGGCCTTGTGTATAGAAAGAATGGTGACAAGTCCGAACTTTGCGGCCCTCGTCGGTACCTCTCCGCCAGCGGCTGCTGCGAGCGCACTGTCCGCGGACGACGGTGTCAACGACCTGCTGGTGGACTTTAGTGACGAGAACTTTATTTGATTGATGTTTATGCTTTTCAATTTTCCCTTTTTTCTCTTTCCTTCCCCGTTTTTTTTTTTTCCTTTTCCGTTTATCTTTTTTCCCCTCTTCAAATATAAAGTTCCATTGATTCCGTGTATCCTTGACAGTGTTTTTTTCCTTTCCCTTTGACAGCAGCGACTGGGCTGGATGAGGCTAGTGGTTGCTCATAGCAGTGTTATTTTAACTGCATGGGTGGCCGCCGGCTGCCTTGGCAGACCGGTAAAGGGCAAATTTAGGAGAGGGGGAAGTGTAGTGTGCACGTACTTCACAGGAGTACGGCCACTAGCGTGGGTTCGGACTTAGCGAGCCACAGGGCCGCGTTTGCCGTCGCCTCGCGTGAACTAGCGCGCCACTGCACACGTACGTTCGAGCGCAAAGGCGCCGAGCGCAACGCGGCAAGTACACAGTACTGCTCTCGAGATCCGCAACAGTTTATTGCCCGCGGCAACACCACAAAACGCCGTACAACGCCCGCTCCCAAAGGCGGCGGGAGAAGCAAACAGGCTTCACCATGCCACGGGCGAAAATACAACACAAATGGTGCCGCTAGCACGTCTCCGCGGGCAACGGGCTCACGGCGACACGCCGCTGAGAGAAAACGGGTCTCTCGCGACTATGCTGCGTACTCTTACGATCTGTGACCACAGGGCCCGATCGCTCGAGTGAGGGCAAACTCCGCTCGCGTTGGCTTCGATAAGTACGGTTTCGGCGTAGTACGACCACGCGCGAATGCACCGCACCGCTCTTCAGCCTAGCGTTCGGAAAGGGACAACGTAAGGTAAGCGCTCGCCGCTGGCGCAAGGCACCGTTAGCGAGTTCCGTCCGAGCGAGCCCAAAAGAGGAGCCGACGGACGGGAGAGGAAAATGCGTGCTTACCCTACGAGGTCCAGAGAGGGTCTCCCCCTCGCTGACGCGAAACGTCTCGCGGGACACGAAACTCGAGCGCAGCGCCCCCCCGTCGAGGTCCGGCGCCGGGAGAGAGGAGGTTAACGTCACTCCCCGCTCGCCCAGCGCCGTAAGACGGCGGAGGAGAGGAACGGCATGATCGGACGTGGGGATGGCAGAAATAGGCGAAAACCAGCGCAATGGCGACGGGCAAGCCTCAATCCCCACACAGTGGACTCCCAATAAACGAAACTTGGTTAAACGAAAATGCCTTATTAACAGAATTAAATAGGATCATTTGGCTGGATTTATACGTTTGGCACAGTAAAATTCTTGGTTAATCGAAACACTACTTATTGGTCACCTACGGTTAAACGGCGGTGGTCCTGTCTCCTTCTATGTCGTCCTTTGTATGTGTTCGCTAGCAATATGGAAGCGCTGATTGTGTGGTTGCACCGTGCGAGAGGAGCCCCTTCCAGTCACAACATTGACAGAGAAGGCCGATTCTCTGGACTTAGTGGTGGGCTACACTGATCTCGCCTGCAACATCGACTGGTTTGACCATTTAGGTGAAACTACTTGGCATCACGCACTGTGATCGCGGCAGTGTCGACGCAGCTACTCAAGGGGTGACGACATCAGCCGAGAGAAGAAACATGTTTCGCTTGATGCGAAATGAAGTTGAGTGCAGCGGTGCGGATGATCGCCACATGTGATGTGTTAAGCGACTCGAGAAAGTTTTGCTAGGTGCAAGTGTTACTGCGAGGCAGTGCCGAAAAACACAGCTGGTTGACAGCTCTGGTATGTCATTATTTTTCTTTAAATTCTTTACAAAGAGCCAGTTAGGCCCTCCTCAATAGTGATGACGTTTTTAGAGAGCTGGACTTCTCAATAGAATTTGCGCAACTTTGCTTATCTTGAAAATCTGCTTAACTCGAAATTTTTTCTGGTTTTTACTACTTCGAGTTAACGAGGTACTACTGTACAGTAAAACCTCGTTATAACGAAGTTGAAGGGGGCGACGTAATTACTTCATTATAACAATTAGTTCATTATAGCCAATATCCATTTCTACCGACAATTAGAGGATGTACTCACCACTGAATCTCACAGCAGCCCGCCACGCAAACGAAAAACGGCCGTCGCACGGAGAAAATATAGCAAAAGAAATAAAAGAAAAAACGGCAAAGAATTCCTACTTCATTCACGCCAAACTCGGCACGCCAGCTGGCGACCCACTTAGCAGAAAAAAAGTCCTTAGTAGACTTCTGCCATGTCGAGTCCGTCCTCGCCATCATCGTGAGCGCCGAAGAAGCGGTGCAGCAAGTCTGCCGCATCCAGCGCTTGCGCGGACGTCGGAACATCGGGTTCGCCAACGTTAGGCTCTGGGCTGTCGTCGACACATTCGTCACTGTCGTCATTCACCACCCCTGTCACCGCGTGCACAATTTCAGCCTCTGTCAGCTCTTCGGTTGTCACCGCGTCAGCATCGTCACTGACGTACATGCAGAAGGTGTCGCAGTCGGGCACAACTTCGGCGTCCAGGAGAGCGTCCCACGACGCCAGGTCTTGGTCACCCGCGGCACCCTCATTGGCGGCAGCACCGATATCTTCGCTGTTGACACCAAATGAGGCATGCCAAAAGCAGTTGGCGATCGTGCTTGCTGTTACAGACATCCAAGCAGCTTGTAGCATCTCGATCGCCATGTAGAGGTCGATTGTAGTCTCGCGCTTCATGCTCATATTGAGTAGAATTCGGTCGATTACACGTTTGCGGTAGCCCGACTTATAAAAGTTCATGATCACCCCTTGGTCCAGGGGTTGCACAACCGCAGTGCAGTTTGGCGGCAAAAAGCACAGCTCGATGTTTTTGAGCACAACGGCGGTGTGCTGGGCCGAGCAGTTGTCCAGGACGAGATCGTAATCGTTTTGCGCTTTCGTTTGCCATTGCCGTCATCCATCTCCTGTCTAGCGGCGGGAACCGAGAGAGACGCTGTTCTTAAAGCACACGCAGCGAACGAAAAGTAACGCCCGCGGTCGCCGCGTCGCCGTCCACGCGCGCAGCAGGAGAGCGGGGGAGGCCGGGTGACGTGCGCGGGTGGGTCCACGAGTTTCACTTGAAAGGGGAGACAGGCAGACGCGCACCCTCGCGCGTGTTGGCAGGCAGCTCTTCGGGAGCGCGAGGCGCAAGTTTTGAATTACCGCACCCGTGATGGGACGTAAACTGTCACGCACTAAGACATTGACTTTCAGGTACCAAAATGATCAGTAGGGTGATTCCACGAGAGATCGAACATGCCTGTCCGGTCGCAATTTTTGTTTTGTCTGGGTTTTTTATATGTTATGTGGGCACATTCAAAGTGCACGGAACTCAAAATTTTATTTCCAAGAAACGCTCCCAGCGCGCCAAAAAAATATTTGAAGGTGGTGGCGCGTGCCTCCTGTTTTTGCTCACTGCAATGTTTTCGGATTTCACGGCCGAATTTAGCGCGAACTACAGATGATGTGTCGAAAATTTCTTTTGCTGGTTTTAATACGCATTACTGTGAATTAGATCCATGCTTTTTTTATGCCGTCCTCAAAAAGAAGAAAATGTGAAAAAATGGCAAACACGGCCGAAATCAAAAAAGGGTCCTAAGTTTGAGGCGCCTTGGCGCCTTTACTATTTCAAACAGAAACTTGAAAACAGTGTCAACTATAGAAAAGAGCCTTTGCAACATTTATACGGAAGATCATTTTCCTACGGGCAGTGCAAGAAAAGAAAAAAATAGTTAAAGAAGAGAGTTTTTTCAAAAAAGTACATTTTCAAAAAATAAAATAAAAACAACTCCGGTCTCAATTTTGACGGCAATTTTTTATCGAAGAGCGCTTATGTCACTGAACACACGGTTTTAATATCATATGACCTCATTTGCTTTGTTTACGAGATATAACTGGCCAAAGTGACTCTTGCTGTGAGTGCTCACTTCAGTGCGACTGATGGTTGTTAATAGCTTGCATTGTGCGTAAATCGCAGTTTTAATTATTCTGCTGCAGCAAAACCTTGCTCTGGTGGCTTTTCGTCAAGAAAATTGTGTTCTCAGATTTTATTTGTGTCTAGCGTGTGCAAAAGTGGGCTGCTGCTGGTCTCTAAATGGCTCACGTGTAAACAGTTTGCAGCCTACAACCTCACCTACAATCATCAGAGGGAAGATGGGCGCACCTGTTCAAGATATCAACCGCTTCTTCTTCCTGAAGGAATGGCTGGTCTACCTCATCGCGGTTAGATGTAGACAGGTTTTCCTTGAGGAGCCTAAAGCAATGCAAGCAGACCTCGCAGGTGTCGCGAAGATCCTCAGCCTATGACAGTAGCTTCTGGAGGTAGGCAACAACAAAAAGAGCAAAGAAAAAAAATTTGCGCAACGAAAACGTTTTCCTCAACGTTTTCCTCGGCAATCTTTTTGTGAACGCGTAAATAATCGGCACAGAACAATCTGACGTAGCCATGGGCCGCGCGCATCGCGTGTATTGAACAGCTAGATCTAGAGCAAGCCGAAACGTTTATACTGAACGGCGCCGCACAAATTATCTCACATCTGCGCAGCTGTCATGAATGCCTTTCCAGAACTGCGTACAGTTTAACATTTTATGACTAAAAGTGTCTAAGCGCTTTGGGCTGTAATATTTAATTTCTAGGCCGCACTCATTGTCAAAACTAAGGGTAATGTCCTTCTGGTACCACCAGTGACCTCTGCTGTCCTCGACGTGGGAAAGCACTTTAGTAAAGTGGCAACGAAACATCATAAATTGGGCAGCTTCGGCCACTCATGGCTTAATCAGGCCGCACCGCACGTTTTCTGGCTGCTGAAACGCTGAGGTAAAGGTCGAGATGATACAGGAAGACGTTATCTGCGACGCCGAAAACATGTGATTGCGGGAAGTGAAATAAACGGCTTGGAAATCATTGGGCTAACTTTTTTACAAATGTTGTTTAGGCACAGTGTGCGTCGAATGGGGAAGATGGTTAGAGCGTACAATGCATGTAATAGAAGGGAAGCAAGCAGGCAGTGAGAAAACAACTGCATAACGGCGCGCCTGCTGATTGTGGCATTTAGTTACAGATTAAGTTGGCCTTCGCTGCATACAGATGCTTTATTCTGTGTGCAAGGAGAGTTTTGACAAAGTGACCTAAACCATGTGTTCGCGGTGTCTCGCGTGCTTCTGATTAGCGAATACTGGCGGGGTAAATTGAGGTTGTAAGCTGCAAACTGCGTGCGCGTTCGGCCTTTAGAGAGCGGCAGCAGCCCACCCCCACACACGCTAGACACAATTAAAGTTTGAGAATACATTTTTCTTGACGACAAGACACCAGAGCAAGGTTTTACTGCAGGAAAATAATTAAAACTAGATTTAAGTGCAATGCAAGCTGTGACAACTATCAATCGAACTGAAGTGAGCACACACAGCAAGGGTAATTTTGGCCCGTTAAATCTCGTGAACAAAGCAAATGAGGACATATATATTAACACGGTGTTTTCACTGACATAAGCGCTCTTCGACAAAAAAGTGTCGTCAAAATTGAGGCCTGAGTTTTTTTATTTTTTAAAAATGTACTTTTTTGAAAAGAACTCGCTTCTTTAACTATTTTCTTCTTATTTTGCGCTGTCTGTAGGAAAACGATCTTCCGCATAAATGTTGCAAAGGCTCCTTGAAATACTTGGAAAAAAGCATGGATGTAATTCACAGTAATGCGTATTAAAACCAACAAAAAAAATTTTCGACACATCGTTTATAGTTCGCGTTAAATTCGGCCGTGAAATCCCAAAACATTGCAGTGAACAAAAACAGGAGGTCTGCGCCGCCACCTTCAAACACTTTTTTGGCACGCTGGCAGCATTTCTTGGAAATAAAATTTTCGGTTCCGTGCACTTTTATTGTGCCCACATAACATATAAAAAACCCAGGCGAAACAAAAATATTGACTGGACAGGCATGTTCGATCTCTCGTGGAATCACCCTTTAGAGGGCAGCAGCAGCCCACTTTCGCACACGGTAGAACCAAATAAAATCTGAGAACACATTTTTCTTGACGAAAAGCCACCAGAGCAAGGTTTTGCTGCAGCAGAATAATTAAAACTGCGATTTACGCATAATGCAACCTATTAACAACCATCAGTCGCACTGAAGTGAGCACTCGCAGCAAGGGTCACTTCGGCCAGTTATATCTTGTAAACAAAGCAAATGAGGACATACGATATTAAAACCGTGTGTTCATTGACATAAGCGCTCTTCGATAAAAAATTGCCGTCAAAATTGAGACCGAAGTTTTTTATTTTATTTTTTGAAAATGTACTTTTTGAAAAAAACTCGTTTTAACAATTTTTTTTCTTTTTTTTCGCTGCCCGTAGGAAAATAATCTTCCGTATAAATGTTGCAAAGGCTCGTTTCTATAGTTGACACTGTTTTCAAGTTTCTGTTTGAAATAGTAAAGGCGCCAAGGCGCCTCAAACTTAGGACCCTTTTTTGATTTCGGCCGTGTTTGCCATTTTTTCACATTTTCTTCTTTTTGAGGACGGCATAAAAAAAGCATGGATGTAATTCACAGTAATGCGTATTAAAACCAGCAAAAGAAATTTTTGACACATCATTTATAGTTCGCGCTAAATTCGGCCGTGAAATCCAAAAACATTGCAGTGAGCAAAAACAGGAGGCACGCGCCGCCACCTTCAAATATTTTTTTGGCGCGCTGGGAGCGTTTCTTGGAAATAAAATTTTCAGTTCCGTGCACTTTGAATGTGCCCACATAACATATAAAAAACCCAGGCAAAACAAAAATTGCGACCGGACAGGCATGTTCGATCTCTCGTGGAATCACCCAGTAAATGCTCGTTGGGAAAAAAAAAGGTTCGTTATATCCATTGCGAGGAAATTTTAGCTTCGTTAAAACGAGGTTTTAAATACATGGGCTCCTATGGTAATTTCAAGGGGAATTACGATTGCTTCGTTATATTCATTAGTTATATATCCCGCTTCGTTATAACAAGCTTCTACTGTATAAGAACATCTGAAATTTTGGATGCTTAAAAAGCTTCGGCTTCCAATTTTTTGGACTTCCTGCCCAAATTTCAGGTCCAAAACAGCATTAATTGAGCCCCCACCTCTGCCACATCTTTCATCTCCATGTTGGAACCAGCGTTTTCTTGAGTTAGTACATTCGTGACCGTAGCAGAGCTTGAAAGGCAGCTTTGCCGCAGTACCGGGGTGTGATGACATGAAGCATATTGAAAATCTAGGGACCTCTTCCTATCGGACGTTGACTGTGTCTTGGCAAAGTTCGAACGTAATGGAGCTTGAAAGATAGCTTTGCCGCAATACCGGGGTGTGGTGAGGTGAAGCATATTGAAAATCTAGGGACCACTTCCAATCGGACGTTGACTGGGTCTTGGCAAAGTTCGACTGTAACGGAGCTTGAAAGACAGCTTTTCCGCAATGCCGGGGTGTAATGAGGTGAAGCATATTGAAAATCTGAAGGGGTCACTTTCAATCGGACGTTGACTGTATTTGTTTTTGGGAAGTTCGAATAGGAAAATTTCAGTGCGAATCGAATAGCAAACACTATTTGAAAAATATTCGAAATTTCGAATATTCGCACACCCCTAGTTTTTTGCGTCAAATGAAAGGTCAGGCCCTCAAGAGCCTAGAAAAGGTAGTGCTAAGCGCGAGTGCACCCTGAAAAAGTAATTACAGTATGTTTTAAAAAGCTAGTTTCGGTTCCTACTGTACCTTGACGTCACAACACTGTATAAGCTTCTCGTCACGTGCTTGCACAATTTACAGTGACGTTTCCACGGCCACTCCGCACCGTTGCTCCGTTGGTGACGCACAAGCGGCCACCTTGGAAGTTTTGGTACATAATGTCATCACAACAAGCCAGACTGCTGTGTGAAGTCACCAGAATTGGTATTGTAGTCTGACATCAAGCTAGTGTCGATGTCGGTAGGTGCACCATGGAAAATTGACTTTAATATCAAAATAATATATCTTATCAGCATTTGCTGAGCTTCCCACTTGCTCAGGGCCGTCTCTGCATGCAGGAGATTTGTATGGCGGAGTAAACTAGCCTTCGAAAAAAGGTGTCAGTACCTCTTTAAGGAGCTCGACCGAAGCGGCCTGACAAAGACAGAGGGGGCGAAAAAGTTCAACATCCCGAAGTCGACGCTGTCACGGATCTTGAAGAATAAAGACACAATCAAAGGAGCCATCAATAATGGAACCTTCACCTCTAAACGGATGCTGATGTGGACTACACCTTACGAAGAACTAGAAAAAGTTCTTTTCGTTTGGTGCAAACATGCGTGTAGCTCAAATTTTCTATTAAGCGGACCCATTCCGGAGCAGAAGGTGCGAGAAACTGCCCTGCAAATGGATGTTGAGTTGGGATGGGCGAATATTCAAACGAATATTAGAGTATTCAAATTCACTTCGCTACAAATTTAGATAATTCAAAATTTCGAAGTATTCGAAATGAACGAATATATGTATACATTTGACCGCACATAACCCCTGTAAAGGTGGTTTCACTGCAGCGTCCGGCTGCTGTGCCGTGAAACAACCAATCCAGGGGAAATCTGCACTGCCGCGAAGGCACACTTCAAGGTTAAATGTACATCTTTTTTTAAATTTAAAAGCGTGTTCTATGGGCTTATATGCACTAAGTATAGTAATTTTTAAAGGGGCCCTGCAACACCTTTCTGAGTTATATTGGAATAGTCTCATTATTGACGTATGACTCTTCACGAGTCATATGCCGCAAACATTTTTCGAATCAGTCAAGTCTAAGTGGTGTTACCAAATTATAGAAATCACGTTCCGCAGCTTTCTCCCTCTGCTCGACGCCGCCAGCGCACGGAAAGCTGCTCGGGGTGTGGAGGGAGGGAGAGCGGAGGTGCGAGGAGGTGCCCAAGAGTTACGTCAGCGCCGGCGGAATTTTTTTCTTCATTTTTTTCTCTCTGGCGTCTGGGCGCAACCACGTGGTCTGTGGCGCCACTTCCGGTCGGCTCGCGTGGTCCTCGTCGAGCGGAGCCCATCGCACCGTCTATCGCACGTGCTTGAAAACTGCGAGTCAGTTTGGTAATGTTGGGTGTGCACCTCGAACTGCCGTAGCGTTTTCATCGCTCTGCCAACCATGGACGCAAACCTGCGTGCGCGTATGGAACGAATGACAGCTGAGATGGGTTTCGACCCACACTCCGATACACCGCCTCGTCGCACTGCTCGTGCTTGAATCGTATTCAACACGGCAAAGCTGCGTGCACCGTTCTCCCAGTGGCGGTACTGGATTGACAGCATTTAAGCTGGTGGGTGGGCACTTCGACGCCGTTTGCTCTTTGAATGCGGGTGCACAGCTAGTGCGGGCTGACAACAAAGAACTAAAGACTAGAAGAAAGCAGTGATTCCACTCCTGCGCCAACTGCGCCAAAGTGCGCCAAATTGTATTTACTGCGCCATCCTGATAATATCGACGAAAATGGCGCCAAACTGCGCCAGAGTCGGGTTTGGGGGCGTCTATCACCGGCGATCGCACCAGTGGCGTGTCAAAGTATGTGCAGCTTGATCTCTGGGCTGTCAAAGTTACAATCACGGACCAATAATTATTCCGTTAAATAAAGAGCGCTCGCGTATGCGTGCCGAATAAGCCATGACGCCATGCACGGTGCCGACGCAGCTTTTGTTGTGCAAGTCGGCTCGACAGCAAAACACGCTCTCCGCAGATGCTCGTGACGTCTAGGCCAATCGGCAGCGTGGAAGTGTGGTTGTGATTGATCGGCGGACGTCGCCGCTTCCAGAAACACTGCTGATAGCTTTTTTCAAGCGTCGCACGGCCCGTAATGAAAGCAGTGCTCAGTAATAACTACACGCGTGCCGCTAAAAGGTCTGTCACTTGTTTCTGGACATCGCAGAATCAAGTCTGGGATCACTAGCAATAGGTATATGGAACAATATCGAATTCTTCGTGCTTCGCGTCTATGGAAGAGCACGTGAATGGTGCGAACGCATTGGCACTTTTCCTCAGATATACTTTATCCATGGGTCTTCATACAGAAAGACTTTTTCGTAATTCCTTCCACCAGCACATCCGGGTTTGTAATCACTCTGCGGTAAATACCCCTAAAAGGCCCTGCCCTTTCGAGCTCGTCAGTGCTATAGGGTTCCGAAATGAACTTATTGCTTGCTTTTTTTTAAGGAAAGTCACAGCTCCACCGCAAGGATGAAGCAATGAATGCGATAGCATGAATCCCATCTCTCGTATCAACGAAACGCTAGAGTAAGCGAATACGGCCGTTCCAGGGAGAGATGCTCTTTCCACACAGTGTCTTTGCATTGAGAGCGCAGCACGTAGAAGAGCATACGAGCCGCCCGCTGATGGCTGCCGAGATAGCGCGCTGGCCAGCGATCACCACTGCGCCCTTAGAATCAAAGTTCAAAGTTGCTACTCGAGCGAACCTTCCCCCTCCCTTCGTGTCTTTTCATGCTCGTGCAAGACGGGCGGGGCGTTTTCTCTCTTTCGACGGCAGGCCGCCCGAGCGGGGTGATGTTGCGCATGCGCCCTCCAAGCGACGGAAATGGGCCAGCTCGTTTGTTTTATTTTTCGGCCGCGTTCGTCGGCACCGCTCGTGCGCTTTTACTCGCGGTAGTACATACGACGCGCGGGGGGATGCTATCAATTTGGACTTTATATGGGACATGACGGCAAAAACCCATCGAGAGTATCCATATAATTGCTATCGCAATAAAATGTCATCTCATTAATAAAAACATGCCTCCTGGTCGGAGCAGCCGCAACTGCGTTTTAATATGCGCTGCTGTCGGTAGCGGGCCCGTCGCTGACGGCCCACTGTGAAGTGGCTACGCCATGTTGCACGTTCGCTCCTCGCTTTCCAGGGTCAATAGCTGACGGTTAAGAAAACGCAGTTTCGTTTAAGGGTGAAGCAACGAATGCGATACCAACAAATTGTATTGTTATGCGAAGTAAGGCTAGGAGCTAACTCTTTTGGATCTGATCTCGCGTAACTCCACAAAACGCTGGTTTAAGAGAATATGGTCGCTCCAGGAACCGAAGCGGTTTTTGGGCTGTGAGTTCTCTAAACGCGAAGTAGGCGGTAAAAGCACAGCAGATTTACGAGCCGTCTCCTGATGCCTCGAGATAGCGCGCGCGCCAGCGCCTGCTCCCTTCGAGCGATGCAGTTCCCCCACCCCTCCCCTGGCGTCCCTTCATGCTCCTTACGAAAGACGGGCGGGCCCATCAAAGAGAGACGTTTCCTCTCTGATGAACAATCGACGGCAAGCCCGCTCGCGCTGGAAGATGTTATCGCACGGGCTCTCCGTGCGACGGAGACGGCCGGCTCGTTTAATCTCCGCTTCAGCCGCGTTCGTTGCCAGCGCTCGTGAGCTTTTAAAGGCCAACTCCGGCGATTTTTTCGCCATGTCAAAGTAATGGTGCTTTTATGTTCCTGAGACGCTCCTGTTACGGGCCCGATAGCAGAAATACTCGGCAAATTGGAGAATAATTTTAAATAAGCGAAAAAGCGCTACACCGAAACCGAAACCCAACCGAGTGTACTGTCTACGTATGACGTAGACGTTGTTACGAACAACCGGAAGTCGGGCAAGGCATGCCGGTCACGCCGGCGCGGAGTATGAAAACTGTGACAGCCGGGACGACCAGCGAAGCACCGGCCAAACCAACGCTGTCTGTCGCCCTGTGCACAGCAGACGCTCGCTGTAGCGGCCGAAGCGCCGAAGTTAGCGGTGCCCTCGGCTGCGTCACTTCCGCCGCCTTCCCAACACTGACGTCACAGACGCAATGTTGCCAATAATTGTGGGAAGCCAGGAGGGCGTTTGCAGACAATCTTTAAAATTCATTTGCAAACAATCTGTGCATGTCTCAAGCCTGTAATTTTGCATAAATGACGGAAACGTGCAAAGGAACGTACCCAGCGAATTTCATTGAGATCCATCGACCTCGAAACATCGCCGGAGTTGGCCTTTAACCGCGGGTAAAATGCGCGGGGTGGAGCGAGGTGATGTTATCAGTTTGGACTTTATACGGAAAAGTACGGCGACGGTGAAAACCCGCCGAGAGTGTCCATATACTTGCTATCACAATAAAAATTGAAAGAAAAATTGAGGAGCCATTTCACGTGAAGTGGATGATAAGCGAAGCTATTTCGCACACAGCACAGTGGTGACATGATGGAGGACAGTTTGGTATATAAAGCCAGGTTGTTAATGGCCAGGCTGTTAACGTTCAATACGCAATATTAATGCGATAACCTTAGATCTATGCTTCATCAAACACGAAAATTGACCGTCGGCGGCGTCAGTCGATTTATGCAAAAAATAATCATCACGTGATAGCGTCATCACGACGTCATAGGTCTTCAGAACTAGTGACGTCATCATGGCGTCATGTGTCGTAATGTCATGTGATGACATTACATGACATCGCATGACATCGCCGCTTTGCACTGCTTCCGAGATCAGTGCGCCGATCATGGAGGCAGTGCAAAACCAGGTGAGGTGCAGAATTAAAGCTTGCAGAGAGGGAGGGGAGGATCAACACATCAATCGAGGAGAAAAAAGAACCTGGCTTTCGCCTTGGAGTCGTCTTAGGGGAATGCATTAGGGACAGTGCGACTCTTTAGCATTGAGGCACTGTTGTTCGTGACTGTGTTTGTCCACCACGTCTGCTGATATTCACATAGATGTATTTATGAAGGAAAGAAGATTACTCTTAAGGGCTCGTTTTCTTTGTTAGACACAATATTAATGAGAACTAACAGACAATAACGCTAAGGAAAGTATAGGGGGTATTATCTGTAGTATTTAGAATAAAAATGTGAAGGAAGTAAAGTGGACGAAAAGATAACTTGCCGCCGGCAGGGACCGAACCTGCGACCTTCGAATAACGTGTCCGATGCTCTACCACTGAGCTACAGCGGCGGTCATCCTCCCGTCCACTTTATGGGGTATATATGTTATATGGAGTGTTAGTCAGCGCCAATCGCAGCCATGGCGGTGAGTGTGGAACACTCTTTTTCTGCCTTTCTGGCGTCACGTAGCACGTGATCTTTTTACGAGCTGGCAGCTGACCAATAATCCCTCGCATACTACCTGAAGGCATCAAGTCTGCCAGAACGAGACCCTTGCTACGAATGAAGGAAAGAAGATTACTCTTAAGGGCTCGTTTTCTTTGTTAGACACAATATTAATGAGAACTAACAGACAATAACGCCAAGGAAAGTATAGGGGGTGCGCATGCCAACCCAGCTTCCTCGGATTCTTCCCCTGATATCTAGTCAGTGCGGCCACCGAAGCCCGCATGCCGAAAGCAGTTGGCTATCGTCGACTGCTTGACGTTTTCCCACGACGCTTTGAGCATTTGGATAGCGCCCAAAAGATCGATCTTCAGATCTTGGCCCATCCGGAGTTTTACAAGCAAGATGTCGATCAGCCGACGCTTGTAGATAGACTTGAACGTGAGGATAATGCCCTGGTCCAACGGTTTGAGCTTCAAAGTAGTGTTGGGTGGCAGAAATACCACTTCGATGTTGCTCAGCTGGGCATCGGTGTGGTGTGCTGTGCAGTTATCGACGATAAGGCATACCTTCCGTCCCTGACGCACCAGGTCTGAATCCCACGCCTTCAGCCACTTGAGGAAAATATCTCTCGTCCATCCACGACTTCTTATTCCAGGCATAAGTCACCGGAATATTGGGGCAGTTCCGCATGCACCTCGGGGTTTCAAATTTGCCAATTACAAGTGGCCGCAGCTTCGTGCTCCTATCCATATTGGCAGCCAATAGGACCGTCACACGGGCCTTGCCTTGCTTGCCCCCGTGGCACTTGTCCCCGCGAGTGTCCTTGCTGCGGAAGCGTTTGCCAGAACAGGCCCGTCTCGTCAGCATTAAAGATTTGGTTCGGCTCGTACTTGGAGAGAACTTTGGGCCACTCATGATCAAGCCACTTCTAAATTTCTTCATCATTGGCGTCCTCACTCTCTCCCGACACAGTCTTCCCGACAATGTTAAAACGAGTCTTAAAACGTTGCAGCCAACCACTACTCGCACTGAAATTCTCGACACCGAGAATGAATGCAAAGTTCTTTGCCTTCTGTTGCAACATCGGCCCCGATACAGGAATATTTCAGGCCCTTGCGTCCATGAACCACTTGTGGAGACTCTTCTCAACATCTTCAAAAGCAGCTTTGCGTACACGCCGCGCGCCCAAGTGCCGACTCTTCTCGGCCTTGGCCTTTATGTCGTCTTTGTTTTTGAGCAGAGTACTCAATGTGCTCCTTGGTATGCCTAACCCGTCCGTGACGCTAGACTTTTTCTTGCCATTCTCGACGCGCTGGATTGCTTCCAGTTTTGCTGCAAAAGTCAGGGTCATCCGTTTCTTCGCGTCTGCAGCCATCGTTACACACACCACAACGCGCGGCAGGATTAACACACAAGCACAACGACCAATGCGACGGATGCCTGGCGATGCTACCAAGGAGGAGCTGGTGCAACAAGTGCAGTGCGTCGTTGCTGCAAGGCTGCGGCGTGCGTACGCCGCTACGTTGAAGTGGCGCACTCGGCGCCATCGATGTGTGCAGCAGTCGTAAACGCCCACCGCGCTACCGCTATTTTCGAGAGTTGCGGAGAAGCTCGCCACCTGGTCAATGGAGCGCGGGTGGTTTGGGGTGGCCGAGTTCGATATATCCATTATACGTCAAACTTCGTTTGAAATAAAAAAATTAAAAATGCATGCAATTTCCCACGTGATATAGGAACCGTTCGATATAGGCAATAATTCGATATGTCCGTGTTCGATATATCGAGGTTTGACTGTACTCGCATAATGAACCCAACCCCCGCCCATTTTGGTCCTCGGAAAAAAAAGTTTTTTTTATTGTGCGTTTATGCTGATTTGGTTTTGGTTTGATTGATAATGCCGTTGAAGATCGAAACAACGTTAAATCATGCCATTATATCTCAAAACGACGACGCTACAAAAGTTAAAAACATCGCTTAACAACAAGTTGCAAGCAGCGCGAACGCATACAAGAATCAAAATTTGAAAGTCGCGCCTTTTTTTTGCAGGCGAGCGCCATCTGTCGAATGCACAAGAAACCGTATTGCTTATAGCACACGCAGGCACAGCGGCATGCAAACAAAGCAGCAACGGCGCACCATGCATTCGCAGCGTGGTTCTGTCAGTAAGCCTGATCGCGGTGATCCCCGGTGGCCTGATGTCCGTGCTGCGGCCCCTTGACGTTTCCATTAATAAGCCTTTTAAGGACAAGGTGCAGCGGCTGTACACGGAGTGGATGGCCGATGGAAACCACAACCTGGCTCCTGCTGATAAAATAAAACTGCCGTCCATCGAGATGCTGTGCCGCTGGATTCTGGAGGCGTGGAGCCAGATTCCAAGCGATATGATCGTCCAGAGCTTCAAGAAGACTGGGATATCCAATAGCCTGGAGGGGACAGAAGACGATACGCTGTGGTCTGGCAATGAGGAGGCGGCAGCAGCAAGCGACATAATCGAGGAAGGCACTGACGGCGATAGAAGCGAGTAGGAGCACCAAAAAGTGGCCGGTTGGTTTCATCAATAAAGCTTTTTTTTCCGCATACATTGCGTGCAAACGCTTACTTTTTAAAGACTAAGGTATAATTATCGAATTTCTGAACACCGTCATGCGAGATTTCAACTTTTATACCTACCGCAAATTTTTTTTTTCCGCATAATGAACCCTCCCCCCATATCTGCAGCAACATTTCTGAAAAAAAAGTGGGTTCATTGCGCGAGTATATATGGTATATACAGTAACCACTAGTGAAATTTCCATAGTATTTCCTCAGGCATTGTACTACCTAGCACGAATGCGGCCATTGGGAGACAAGACTACAGTTGAACCCGGGTATATCGAACTCGCCAAAAAATGTTTATTAGTTCGATATATGGCATAATTCGATATAGGCCTGCTATAGGATTTGATGACACAAAGGCACATACCAATAAGAAAAGTACTTTAATTATATGGTGGCTTACTTGCATGCCCTACTTTGGAAAACAGTCCTGGATTTTCTTCTGTTTCAACGCACGCCTCCACGTTGTCCAACGAGTCTGAGCAGCTGAGGCCGCAACCTTCCATATTCACGCAATAGCGCCGGACCAACGCAAGTGCACTAATCACTTCAGAGGATGTAGGCAACGGGCCATCGTCAATTTCCTTATTGCTGTTGCTTTGGCTCGTGGTCGGCACGGCGTCTGCAACGTAGTCCTCATCTTGTAGCTGGCCCATGATGGTGGCATCGTCCGCACTGACGAACTCGTTGAATGTTGATCCGTCGATAGCACCCGGGAACTCTGCCAGCTCGCTCCAAACTTCGACGGAAACACCTGCAGTGTCTTCAGTGCTGTCATCAGAATCTTGGAATCTTGTACGCGGCGGCGACGTTGGACTTCTTCTCACCGCGCTCACCTCGATTTATGATTTCGAGTTTCACGGCGAACTACAAATTCTGCCTCTTTGCACAAACCATGATGACAGCGCGCCAACAGGCAACACCACCAGCACGGACCACGCTGAATGAGGACTCGAGGAAGAGAGGCAGCAGCAGGCACGCAAGCATAAAGAAAGAAAAAATGGCGCTCACTTGTGCCGCCTCCGCGCCTCGGAGAAAGCACAACGGCCTCTGATTGGCTGTAAACACTGCGAGCAGGCCAGGATCATTTTTTGCAGGGGGGTGTTCGCCCGTGCACAGCCGGGTCTAAACCACTTTTTTTTAGGGTGGCGCCGGCAGTTTTCCCCGCCACTGCGGGGAAAGCCAACTTGCTGGGGCACTTTTGAGGCACATGAAGTTTGATATATCGGTTGTCGTTGCTATTTTCGTTCGATGTAACAGTAACTTTTGCTATGTATTCTCAATGTAAATTTGCCATGTTCAGAAATTGTTCGATATACAGGATAATTTGATATAAACGGGTTCGATATAGTCGGGCTCGACTGTATATAAAAACAGAACAAAATTTGGACATGAGCGTGTGTACATAGCTAAAGGCTATTGCACAATTTAGCTTACCATGCTGCTTCACAAGTGCTGTGAAACGGTGCTACATCTGCTCTGGACGGTATTTCTGACTGCTCCAAACTTGTTCGAAAAGGTCTTTCTGGCTGCTCCGCCCACTCAAAGATGTCCTTCTGGATGCTCCAAGCCTGCTGCAAAAGGCGCTTTTGCCTGCTCCCAAACCCATGTAGCTTGTTCCACCACTCAGCGATTCCACTCCTGCGCCAAAGTGTTCCAAATTAGATTTACTGCACCAGAATCTCAGGTTTAACGCTATCTATCACTGGCAATTGCATCACCAGTGCGTCAAGACATATGTGAAGCTGGATCTTGAGGCCACCAAACTTCACAGCCACGAACCAAGGATTATTCTGCAGATGAAACAGCGCTCGCACGCAGCATTTATACGTAATATACTACGTGCAGCTGTAGAAAAGATGTAACATTTATAGACACTATAAACGTCGCTCAAGTATGCGTGCCGATTAAGCCACGATGCCGTGCACGGGGCCGACGCAGCTTCTCTTGTGTGGTGCTTAACACTTTCGGGACCAGGAAAAAAAACGGGCGATCTGAAAGAGCGTTAGCAAAAAAATTTGTATCAAATCAAATAAGCAAAATATCCTCAAGTATTATACATCAAGATGAAGGTAATTGAATGGTCTTTCACAAGCAATATAAATATTGCACATAAAAATTGTATACACAATCAAGCAAAAGTGTCAAAAGGAAATTTTCACCAAAAATTAACAAAAAGTTTTAAAGGCATGCACATACAAGCAAAAATGCGAAGTATAAAAAATCCAAAATGAACAAAATGTTTCAAAATATCTTGTTTCTTAAATGTAAAAGTTTGGCCAGCCTATCAATAACTCTGTTCTTTTTTTTTTTTTTAGCTCGCTGTAGTATCGGTGCACTCGTCTGCACTCGCAGCCCATGGCTCTCATGCCATTAAGGAAACAATTCCGAGTAGTGGTAAAACATAAGTGCACATCGCAAGTTCTGCAAAAACGATTCCTTTTTAGTTCAAGTTCATTGCGGTTGTAGCACAGCTTGCAGCTTCTGCGCCTTTCTGCCTTTTCTGGCTTGTGGAGCGTTCATTCAGCAGAGGGCGGTGGAGGAGTGCGAGCTGGATTGGCACCATCGATATTGAAGATCTTCCTCTTCAAGGCTGCAATGTAGTGAGAACAGTGATTGGCTATGGCACGAACTTGAGGCACTGGTATGAGATCCACAAAGGGAACACCACTGGGAACACACATGGTCACTATAACAGCCTTGATTGCGGCAACAAACAATACGTCTGTGCATTAGATGGCGGGCGGCATGGTCAGAGTGGATTGGATTTTTATGGTGGTAAACAACTTATCCAACATGGTGGCCATTGTGTGTTTAAAAGGTAGCGACCACAGAGTTCCGTTGTCACTGTTTACAGTGACTTGTAGTTACCGATGGTAGCAGCTCGGATACCTGGCAAATAGTGCTTCACCCATAAATGATTCAGCAAGTTAATTTTTCACTGCTATGTTGAGCGACAGAACTATAGTGTCACTGCCGGCATGTTGAAACATGCCTCACAATAGCGAGGGGTGACGTTGAGTTCAAATAAATATTCAAATAAATGCCTTTTGTTCAAGTAAATGTGGTAAATAATTTATCCATCTACTCTTAGTTGCAGTGACTGACAGAGCATAGGCATATGATTTCACTGTGGCCCCCTTTTTTTTTATATATATAAGAACTTAACAGGGCCATGCATGTTATAGAAGTTGGCATACAAAGGTGTAGTCTCTTTTTGAGAATTCACAAGTATTCATACCTGCAGGTGGTGGGCAGCATGGACGCACACCCGAGCCGGTATGCGGCCACAGTGCGAGTGCAGCAGCATCGCCAAGAGATCATCCAGGACCTTGCGTCAATGGTCAAGGAGCTGCTCATCCAGTTCTACAAGTCTACACGCTTCAAGCCTACTCGCATCATCTTCTACCGAGACGGCGTCTCGGAGGGCCAGTTCGCGCAGGTGCTACACCATGAGCTGCTGGCAGTTCGCGAGGCATGCCTCAAGCTTGAGACTGACTACAAGCCGGGCATCACGTTTGTCGTCGTTCAGAAGCGGCACCACACGCGCCTCTTCTGCTCCGACAAGAAGGAGCAGATTGGCAAGAGCGGCAACATTCCCGCAGGCACCACGGTTGACCTGGGCATCACGCACCCCACCGAGTTCGACTTCTACCTCTGTTCTCATGCGGGCATCCAGGTGAGCTTCTCCAGTGGCTGTTCAGACGACCCCGAAATAGGGACCTGTTGTACAGACAGCCATAAATCTCCCACTGCAACAAAAAAATATTGAACACTATGGATTGCAGCTGCATTGTGATGGTCAGTTCAGTGAAACCTCGTTAAACCGTACCCGCTTCAACAGTAGTTTCGTTTTAGAAGTAGAAAACTGAACTCCCTGTCTAAGCGGCCTTTGAATATAATTAGGCTTGTGCGAATGTTTGAGCACTTTGAATATTCGAACGAATATTACAGTATTTGAATTCACTTCGAAACAAATTTAAATTTTAGGAAATTTCAAAGTACAGTAAAATCTCATTACTACAAACATCAGATTAACGAATTTTTTTGAAATCCCCGCCAAAATGCCCATATTGCCAATGTAAAAAACTTTCAGTACTACGAATTTCAGAATACTGAATATTTCAGATTAACGTACCTAATTTAACCCCGAAATCAACAAGATGCTTCGTTATTACGAAGTTCCGTGAATATTTCGGTACGGAAATCACTGAAGCTTACACCTATCATAATCTGCAGCAGATATGCGCCGAGGAACCCGCTTCAACGGGTGCAGCCCCATCAGCGTTGACGTCAACGTGAGCATCACCAACCAGTCAAACTAGTCAAACCAAATCAAACAACGTCGCAGACTTAGTCCCACTGTTGCCGCTGTTCTCACCACGTTTCCAGTTGCGGTCACGAAGTTGAGATCGTGTTGTGCGGTCGCTTTTCTGGCAATGAGTTCTCCTGGCCCCAGCGTTAAAAAGACGCGACACCAGTTTTCGCTCAAGGAAAAAGTGGACATTCTGACCGAGCTGAATGCTGGAAAAAAGCAAGTGGACACGTACAGGGAGTGTGATATCGCGCCGTCAACAGTGGCAACGATACTGAAGGATCGGGAGAAGATCGTGAAATTACATCGAGAATCACAGCTGGCTCCCTCAAGAAAACCCTTGTGGCTGGGCAACTACCAAACCCTCGATGACGCCGTCCTCACATGGTTTAAGGATGCCAGACAACACGGTGTGCCCTTGTCAGGCCCTATTATTCAAAAAAAGGCACGACAGTTCGCAGTTGCTTTGGGCACCTCCGGCTTCGACGCAAGTGCCGGATGGCTCTATCGGTGCTCTCCACTTCAACTGCCTCTAACTCGCGAACGGCTTGCCCGATCGCAGCCATTTTGGTATCATTCAAAAGCCCTCGTTTGTGGGGTTTTTTTTTCTTCTCAGTAAGCAATGTGCATGCTGCCTACGCCATAAAAAAAAAAAGAAACGCTCAACTGGCGGCGCCATTTTATTTTTTTGCTGCAACGACGCGTTCGACATGCTGCAAAGAAGTTTCCTTCGGTGCATTGTTTCGGCAAAAAGCATGTGAAAAACAACAAACGTGCTAACGGCACGACATCGCAGGCCCGTGAAAGGGATCAGCAAGCGACCCTCGACATTGCGGACGCTCCGGCGTGTGATAACGGCGGCGGCGGTGCGGGTATCGGCAATCCGCCGGTTCCGCGGGAGGACGACTGCGCCGATTCCGGTCGCTTCAGAATCGACTCTGGAGTTGTCACAAGCAGTGACATTGCTCAAGAAAGGGTCCGTGAGATATCGACGCTTGATTGGCTCGATTCAACGCCCGCGACAACACGGAAGACCATCGTTTTTGCCGATCAAAACACTGCGACGTCAGCCTCAGCCACGCAACCGGCGGCGTCATACTTGATCGTCGATCTCAACCTAGTGAATGAGCTCCTTGATTCCACGCAGTGCAAAACGTGCGGCGGAGACATCAAACTCGCCACGGGTGACCATAACTACGGCCTAGCCACTAAGCTGGCTTTGTTGTGCAAGTGCAACAAGGTTAGGAGGGTTGGAACTCGCGGAGGGTTGCGGGCGAAAAAAAATGCAACCCCTTTGAAATAAACATGTTGGCCACGCGCGCTATGCTTTCCAGCGGCAATGGTCAAACGGCCATGAATGACATTTTTTCGTCAATGGGACTTTCGCGGTGAGAAATGCACAACAAGACCTTTCAGCGGCATCTCAAGAAAACGCTGGAGCCTGCTGCCACCCGAGCTGCTGAAGCAGTTATGACACAGTGCGTGAATGTAGCGAGAAAATTGTACGAAGATTTATGCTTTGGCCACAATGGAAATATGAGAGGCTAACGAGAGGTCATTCTTCACATATTGGTGTAGGTGCTGTAGTGGAACTTTTCACTGGGTATGTGCTTGATTTGATTACCATGTACTTTCTCATTTTTGTTTGGGCTGCGAAAATGGCCCTAAGCCGGACAGCGAGGGCTACGAGTGGAAGTCAAGCCCCCAGTGCCTCAAGAACACAACCTGCAAGTCTGGACAAATGGAAGTGGAGGCAGGAAAAATATTGTTCGAAAGGTCACTGCAGCGTCACAACCTTTGCTACACAACCATGCTCTCTGACGGTGACAGCCGTACGTACAATGTTATCAAAGAGAGCAAGGTGTACGGCTACGTTGAGATCACCAAAGAAGACTGCATTAACCATGTGCAGAAGCGTAGGGGTTCTGCTCTGCGTAACCTGTTGCAAAAGCACAGGAGTGAAGGCAACAGAAGCCTTGGTGGCAAGGGACGGCTGATAGACGACCTTGTTGAAAAGTTGGCCATCTACTATGGGCGTGCATTGAAGTCTCACACTGGTGACGTGGAGGCCATGAGCCGTGCAGTGATGGCAACTTATCACCATATAACCTCGGCGGACAGCTGCCCAAACCATTCGCTGTGCCCTGCTGGTGAGCAGTCATGGTGCCGTCACAATGCAGCCAAAGCCAAAGAAGAACCACAGCCTAGGCATAACTATAATTTGCCAAGTGATGTGGCTGCAGCCCTTTTGCCAATCTACCAACGGCTGTCGGAAAAGAGCCTGTTGCAGAGGTGTATGAGAGGGAAAACTCAGAACTCAAATGAGAGTTTTCACTCGGTCATCTGGAGCTTGGTGCCCAAAGAGCAGCATTGGTCCCTAGTTGCTGTGCAGGCAGCTGTTGCAGAGGCTGTGCTGCGTTTTAACGCAGGCAACAGGCATGCAGCTGCAGCCGTGCTCAAAGAGCTGCATGTAAGCATCACGCCCACTGGTTCGAGCAGGGCAGAAGAGAAGGATTTGCGGCGAAGCAAGGCCTCTGCCAAGAAACGGGCAGCATCACTTGGCATTGCCAAAGCAGTCAAGAAAAAACATCAAGACAGGACGCATCCTGACTACTCTCCAGGTGCATTTTGAGTGGCTTTTTTTTTTGGGGGGGGGGGGGGGGGGGGGTATGATAATTGCTTTGCTATAACTATAGAGCAAGTTGTAGCATAAGATGTATTTTTGCTGTAACTAACTCCTGAACCTTCAATTATCATTTTGGTGTGTCATTCTTTGAAATAAACCCCATGAATCTTTTGTGAAACGTTTTTCCTTGTTTTCTCAAAACGGCATTTTTCACTGATTTGCGATCTGGGAGGGGCCATATCTCTGGTTCTACTAGTTGAATTGCAATAAACCTTTTTTTTTTTTGCCAGAGAGGTGGGCAATTGTAAATAGCAATAAGCCTAAAATATGAACAAATAGTATTGCATAAAATTTTAAAAACTAATAATTTGTCTTAGGTGCCGATCTTGGTTTTCACATACAAAAGTTTGACATGCTGTAACTTAGGCTAAAGTGTGTCTAAAACATCCCTTCTTGTATCGTTGCACTCTCTGATCATACCAGATCATTTTGATGTTCTTTTCTTCTTTGTAACATCCAGCATTTCTTAGCAAGCGCTCCTCCCAACTAGTCTCCACTGAAGCTAGTTGGAAACATGAATTTCTTAATTGTCTGAAAATTATGTATTACACATGGAAACCAACTGCATATTTGAAATCAGCATGTTAAAATACGTAAGTGGTGCAAGTTTGATCAGAATCTGAGCATAAACAAAAAAGCAGTTTTTAAGTGGGGTGTCCCCCCTTAAACAAGGGCATAAGATGCGTGAAGGCCGAATTTCGGAAGTGACTTGTACAGCGCCTTCTCATTAACATAAGACTGAAGCTGCCCACGGAGGTCACCATCCGTCAAGCCGCACAAATGCTGACGGCGTCATGGAGGAACGTCAAGGCCAGCACCATTAGCAACTGCTGGCGAAAGGCAGGTCTTCTCGAGACTTCACTTACGCCGCATGACTGCAAGCCTAGGCCACGAGACTGCGATGACGAAGCGGAGCTCGACCCAGAGCTTTGGAATGAGCTTACCGAGAAGCTCCCGGTAGACGCTGCGGTAACCTTCGAGGATTACGTCGACAGTCACTGTGCAGCGGCTACGTCCGCAGAGCTCACCTGCGAAGAAATTGTGAGTCAAGTGCGTGAGCAAGATTGCTGTAGCAGTGACGAAGACGACGCTGGAGATGCAGAGTCTGGGACAACGGAAGAGACTATTTCCAGCTCGGATGTTCTGGTGTTCCTTGAGAAGGCCCGATCGTACCTCGGGTGCTGCAAGGATGTACCCAAAAACATCCTTAGGAAGGTTGCGGATGTGGAGGCATACATGCACCAGCGCCTGCTTTCCACTCGCCAGAAGAAGGTCACCGACTTTTTTAAGCAGTAAATTGTTTCCACTCTGTGCCCAGTGTTTTCGTTCATTGTTTACGCCCCAACACGTGCACCTTCTGCAAAGGTACGTTATTTTCGCTGTTGTGTTACATTACCGACATCATTTTTCTGTTCTACGATATTTCAGAATAACGAATTAAATTCGGCGGTCTCGCGAAGTTCGTTGTAACGAGATTCTCCTGTATTCGAAATGAACGAATAGACATAAAAACTGCATGTAGCCCCCTGTAAAGGTGGTTTTGCAGTGTAGGTGTGCTATACCGTGAATACACCTGTCCAGGGGAAATCCGCACTGCAGCAAAGCCCCACTTCAAGGTTGAATGAACATAGAGTAAAACATTGTTAATTCAAAGTCACTGGGACTGTGAAAAATCTTCTAATTAAGCGGGTTTTCAAATGAACCAAACATACAAAAAGCGGACGCAAAGAACTTTGAATTACTGGAAGTAATCAGAGGTGGCCGTTTGCTGTGCCTGCTAGTTTGCGGCTCCAAGGGTTATGTTTTCCAGCAATACCCAGTCCCAATTTTGCCGCTAAACCAAGGAAACTGTGGGCCTCGCCGCTGCCAGCGCAAGAAAAAACTCTCGGGGTCAACTAAAATGTGCGCCTGCGGAAAAGACCTGCTTCACTGCAACGCACCGGTGACACGGGGGCAGCATGTCACCTGCTCCTCACATCGTCGGTGCGTCATGATGCGACCATTCACCCATTCTTTCTGGTAAAATAAAGAATTTAATAATGACCAGTGTGACGGAATTTGCAATGTGTTCTGGGTGGCAAAGATGATCATTGAAGATATTGAAGAAAGCGGAGCCAACACTGGAACCACGATCGACGTTAACCTGGCAATACGCCTGTATCATAGGTGTACATATGTCATGTTTATTGCTTTGTTATCAAATTAGATAGCTTAAACTGTAACCGCAATTGACGGTGCACTGACATTACGCCTGCATAGGGTCTTTTTTCCAAAGCAGTTTGTGGTAGAATACCTGACTGCCACGCAAAATGCTTGGGTTCGATTCCTGCTGGGATACTGATTTTCATTCTTTGCATTTGTGGGGTCATCTCTGCCAATGTCGGTTTTTCTTAATGCTCTTGCACTTAAATTGTGAATGTCTGTTCTCGCCGTTCCTGGGAAGATATAAACTGTCAATCACCTGTGGCGCATACCCGCTTACCGTGGCCCGTGGTATGCGGGTATGTGCCACACGTGTCTGGAGAAAAGGGTTTGATGACGTACGCGACAGGATTTTCACGTTATTCATGTCATTACAGTAAAAGCTCGTTAATTCGGATTTCACGGGACCGGAAAAAATGTCCGAATTAAGCGAATGCCGAATTAACGAATGAACAGGAAAAACAACATTAAAATCAAGTTGGAGAAGCATGCCTTTATTTGCTTAAGTATTTTGTAATGGTCGTCTGCGTTTTCACGCAGATTCCGGCTTACATTACAATTTTTCTTAACTTTTCCAAATGGCCAACAGCACGCAAACTGTCGGAAGTGCTCAGGCAAACGCCCTTTAATATCAAAAGCGCCTCCGAGACTTCCCGTGAGGTGCGATGAGGTCGCGACATCATTAATCATTTCTTGATCGGGCAGGACACCAGTCGTGGCGACACAATCATCAATCGCGATGTAGTCCTGAAGGGTCATATCTGTGGGAAGGACAGCATCGAAGGTCGGGCAGTCACCGTGGGTGGACTCTGCTCACACCTCGTCGATGCCACCGTCGGCTACTGCCGCATGCTCGGGCCTCACGTGTAAACACGGTCACAACGGGAAAAAACAAGAACTCCGCAAGAAGAGACGGTGCTGACACAACACAAGGGAAAATGGCGTCGGAGGCGCAGTGGAGCGAAAAGAGAAGACGCCGACGTTCGGTGACGCTGCGATCGCCCCCACTAGTTGATGACGATGGCGATGTCACTCAAGTTTCGGTTTCGCCCCAGTGGTGCCAGCGCTGCTTTACCACACATTTGTGTAGCGGCAGCCGTCAGAATTTGTCCGAATTAAGCGGTGCGGAGCCCAATTCTGACGAATTAACGAAGGTTTGGTCCCATAGATTAACATGCACTTTGGCCGGGACCAATAGAGCCGTCCGAATTATCCGAATTTCTGAATTAACGGGTGTCGAATTAACGAGCTTTTACGGTACCAGGTATTCACCTTCGTCAAATCCTCTTGCCCTCCCATGCCAATATTGGTCTACACCAAGCTAAGGAGGTGATCACAGGAGCACTGAGACATAGATAGATAGATAGATAGATAGATAGATAGATAGATAGATAGATAGATAGATAGATAGATAGATAGATAGATAGATAGATAGATAGATAGATAGATAGATAGATAGATAGATACGCAGATAGAAACACTCAAAGTGCCTAGGGTTCGCTAAGAAATGCTTCGCATTTAAAACACCTTATGCAGGCGTAATGTCGGTGCAACGTCAATTGTGGTTGTGGTGCTGACTATCTAATTTTATAACAAAGCAATAACACTACAGTAGAACCCCGCTGATACCTTCTTGAAGGGACCTTAGGGAATAAACATGAGACGGGAAATGCAAAGCCGAAAAACAGGAAAAGCGACAAAATATTTAGTGGTACAGAATTTTATTTTAATGCTTATGTGCGAAAAAACCGTGCAACGTTGCCTGGTGCTTTTACTCATGTCTGAGCACCACAAAAATTTTTTCGAGCACCTTCAGTCTCGCATCCTTTTCATAAATCTAGTGCCACCACTGCTGACACCTGACAAGCGATCACTTATGGCGATACCTTCGCGAGATTGTTGCCGGTTGCATCGGCGTCTCCGAGCGATACTGTAGGACCATTGGCATAGTGTCGGACCACCGTGGCTTGTAGTAAGTGGTCGAACTCCTTGCGAAAGTAGAAGTGCCCGCGAAAGCAGCTCCACCAACTCCTAAATTTCATCACTGGTGCACACATTGGCGCACTCAGCCACGATGTAGTAGACGGATAGAAACGCGGAGCTGAGGACGGTCATTATCCACAGAAATGTGATCAACGTATGTGATTTTTTTAGCACCAACAGCTGTAGGCGTTGGTGAAAAAGAACTAAGCACACGCAATCATGACCTGCGCGGCCATGTGAACTCCAACCAGCTAGAACTCCTCCGACAAATAATGAGGATGAGTCTACGCCAACGCGATGGCAGAAGTAAACGCCAATCTCGAAGGCCTTGCTTTCGCAAGCAGTCACATCATAGACTCCATACAAATCTCAAAGGCTATGCTTTTGTCAAAAGTGCAGTCGAACCTCGTTGATACGTTCCCGCTTTGTACGATTTCCCGGCTCCTACGCTCGCAATCGCGAAAATTAAAAACTCAATACAGCTGTGTGTAACACGTTCACGTAAAATACGATTATTCGGCAGCAGCGTTCAGCACCACGGAAATCTGCAGTCGTATGATATGTTTTGTACTTGGAAACTCTCATTCAGGTGTGCAAAAAGGGCCCTCTTGTGTACTTGTGAAGCGCAGAGTGGCAGAAAGTCGCCGCACGGCGACGGTGGCTTCTCTGCAATGCGCTGCCCCCCTCCGCGCTTTCTCTGCTTTGCTCAGAATTGCTCGATCGCCGCTCTCTGTCAACCACACACCGACACGAAGGCAGGCGGCGACGCTGACCGCCAAAATCTTCAAATGTCTTTCAAGAAAAAAAATTATTTTCTGTAGCACTTAGCACAAGTTTGCTGAGCATTGCAAATCATCCGTAGAACGGTACATATATGCACACTCGTTCCTGCACACTTTTGTTTAGACCCCATGGCTACAATAATAGCCAGGGGAACTAACAATGCGGCCCAAAGAATGGAGGCTGTCGCTCCTCCATTCCGCCACGGTTCGGTACAAGACCTACTGAAACTCACATGCCAGGTGCGTTCCAATACTCACCGTAGACAGCTAAATGGACAGTGGCCATTTTGAGTCCCATTCCAATTCTCTCGTAGCCGAGAAAATAACACAATGCAGGCTACTTTGCTGTCCAAACAAGATGGCAGCTCAGCGAAATACTCGCATAGCTCAGATCTCTCCAGTATGGTCGTCTGTACACCAGCAGATGCTTTTGCAGGTGCCCAGTGTAAGCTACGTTAAATTTTTCGTAGGTTTGAACATGAAAGAGGCTAAAGAAAGAACAGTTACGTTTGTTTTTCATAGCTTTCTCCTCTCGACGCGAGGTGGTATGTCACGTAGACGTTTTCAAGATGAGTTCCATTTCTCAGACAACATGGGCTCGATGCTGTCCAGAATTGGAACACAGCCGCATCGCTGCCGCAGCACAACATGCCACAACACGTAACCATAGTAACGCCGCCATTGTGCCCAGTGAATATGGCCGATAATTCACTCCACACTTTTCTCCCGGAGCGCGTTCGTTTTCGGGTTGCTCCACCCATCGCGGCGTTCGCTTTTTCTGGCTGGACAAATCTGCCTACCAGTGGGTCGTCAGAAGCTGCCAGGAAAAAATTTGTTCTGGAAGATATTTGGAAGGTTTCTGGTTGTCAGACGCCAAAACAAGATGATGTGCGCTCGCCGCCATCTTTGTGAGGACTCGACGGATCACAATGCAGCTGCTTGAGGACTTCATCTTCGTTTGCCATTACGCCGGGCGTTATCTTTTAAAGCCCGTTCTGCCGTGCGAGATGGTGCGATTACGACAGGCGGCTAACATACCACCGCTTGTCTTAAGTTAAGACAGAATGCAAACTGATAAGCGCGAGTGTGCGACGTGTGCGATAGCCGTGCGCAGCTGTCGCTTTCGGGGACACTCATCACATTCGCGAAATTTCACATATTGTGTTGTACCGCGATTGTTATGTGCACTGCGCAGAGTTGAGCTTGTTAAGCCTTTAGCGGGGCGGCAGTTTTCTTCACGGATGGGGCTAGTCGCGTGTGATCTTGTGAACGTACATGATCGTATCCCAAATGTGTATGCTCGAGAATATCACTTCCGCTCTTCGGCAAACCTAGCCTTATATTTCTAAGCGGAATGCAGAAAGAACCGATGCTCACGCGGCGCTAAGTTTCGTCTACTGACACAGCGGTAGTGTTTCCTTACATTTACGCTGGTTGTCCCAGAGTTAGATTTTGCGATATTCGAGTTGTCTCGGGATTTCAACACACGTGACCACGACGTTTCCTGTCAGGACCGGAACTGGCTGGCTGACCTCTGGCTGTCAGCGAAATGCCATGAGTTCAAAGATTAGAGTCCCTCCATGTTTTTTAAGAAATAAATGTTTTTTGCCCTTGCACCTCAATATGGGCTGGTCACCCTCAATTTTTACTGGATTCGGATCGGATGTTTCCCGGATCGTATGCTTATGTCCCACGTTTCTTCCTTTTTTTTTTTTTTGGAAACGTATCAACAAGGTTCTACTGTAAATGCCAATCTTGAAGGCCTTGCTTTCGCGAGCAATCGCATCATAGATGCCATCTTTGCAATACGGATCTCGAAGGCTATGCTTTTGTTTGCATCAACCGAAAGTACCTGTCGCTTGCGCCTCTCATGCGGCTAATGTTACGGTCAAACCAGGCCGAGCTGCGTGAAAAGTCACCATGGCCGCTCTCTTCAGTAGTCACTCGGTCGGCTCGGAGCGCACTTCGCGTCGTATCATACGGAAACGGTCCTACAGTTTCGACGTAACAGCGGGGTTCCCAATACATTGTGTCCTATGGGAGCTGTGCCGGGATTGGCGAAAACGACGTAACAGCTGGGAAAACGTAACAGTGGGGTTCTACTGTACATATCTACTCCTACGATACAGGCGTCATGTCAGGTTAGGTTGTGTGGTTCCAGTGTTGGCTCGGCTTTTATAACAGTCTAATAAACATTACACTTCTATTCCTATGATTCAGCAAGCTATATTCAAGCGTTGTTCAACCCTGGAGGAATGCATTAACGAAAGTTACGTATGATATTCACATCATTGCATTGTAAAGTGCACTGTGTAAAGTGCAGTGTGTTTCGATAATACTGAAGTATGTGCTCTAACGCCAGTGTTGTTGACGTGCCTAGTAAGCCCAGGGTGTGCACACAACTGCTACACTTACAAAAACACGTCTATCCACCTTGTAACGCTTGGCTAAGTCATAAAAAACAGCATAGAAGTACTCCCTGACGGCTTTGCATAAAACAGATTCCCACGAGGAGTGGGATCTGCCATTTTTTTTTCCCCCCGTCTTCAATGCGTTAATGCGTGCTGCTGTGCTCAAGGCAGCGTCGTTGTGCTGTGTTTACACATGCCTGCCATGTCGATGCAAGCCATGTCCTCGCAATCAGACGTCCTATGAAAGCTGGACAAGTACCGAAAGAGGAAGCGGACGGTCTTGGCGAAGGAGCTAGGCCTCCCAACGTCCACATGCACGAAACTCTCTGATTTGCACGGGAGACTCCCAAATTTTGAGCATACCTCCCGATTGTGTGGGCACGGCCGTAAATCTCCCAAAAAAACATGCCCAATGCCACCAAGAGAAGAAAATAATAACAACAAAGGACAGCGGCCCTAAAATTTTCTGGCCTTCATCTATCGCATGCAAAGTGCTCCTTAACCCTTTGAGGGTCGAATTTTCTTGCGAAATGCACTCCGAAAATGCGTATCTTTTTATTTGCTGAATGAAGTTCTTCAAACAATTCGATTGAAGAAAAATACTAAAATTTTTTTGCGTGACCGTAAAGTGACAAAGAAATCATTTTTGTTGTTACATACACATGGTTTATTCGTGAGCAACGTCAAGCAAAATCCTAAAAAAAACATACATTTTTTTTATATAAATAAAAATTAGGCGTATTAAACATAGCTCACCAACAAAAATAAGCTCACCAGAGTACTTTTCTGGTTAAAATGTTCTTGCTCTAACACTAAAAACTTCTCAGCGTGTGATAGCTGAGGTGCCACTCCATCATCATCAGAGAGACTGAATTCGTAAGTAAATCCTCGTCTGATGAACTGACATCCAGTGAATCAGATTCTGATTTGGCACTCGGGAAATAGTCCACATCGGAAGAATCATGGCTCGACTCGCCAGCAGCAGAGCAACCAGCACGCACTTCTATAGCGTAAGCAAACTGCGTGAGTAAGCGCACGGAAGAAAACTGTATAGTTGTGTGCCCATCCGGAAAGCAAAACGAGTGAAAAAGCTATGCAGTGGTACCCCGATTATACGACTTTGAAAGAACCACGCAAAACCGTCGTCTAATCCAGGCGTCGTATAATCGAAAAACTAGAAATATTGGCAGTGGCAGTCAGCTTTGCCCGAAAAAGGGGAATAGACCGCCTCAGCAGTAGCCCAGGACACGACCCTGAGGTTCTCCCAGGATGGTAGATTAAATCATTTTTGAAAATGGCAGCTAATGGCAGCATTACTTAGTTAAATGAGGTGTGAGCGAGTCGTTATCCTTAAAGGGGCCCTGCAACACTTTTTGAGCAGGGTCAAAAAGCGCTGCCGATCGGTAGTCGAGGCTCCCGAGAACCCGCGAGCCAAATATTATAGCGATGCGCACGGCCTGGAATTTACAATAAATTCTCAGTCAGCTGAAAATCGCTCCCTCTTCTCTCGACAAATGATGTATTAGTCCGCAAAATATGACGCGATTGTCGGCAGTTCCACCATTGGCTGATGTTATAATCACGATAACACCCTCATTATTACTTTCGTTGTTAATTTTGAGTTCAATAAGTAGATATGTATGTTTATATTCTGTTATCATGTTAAAAACACCGAACAAACATTAATATTAGCACTTCCGCTCTCACCGACAGCTCGTCTGCTCGTAGTTGCGTGGTTCCGTTTTCTTCGCCGTGCGCAGTGCCGAAAACGTGAATATTTCTGTGCCTTTGACCATCGCCGGTTGCCGTTGAGAGTGGCAGCCGTTCGAGTGTTGCCTCGTCATCTGGGAACTGCATCGTCGGCACGTTCTCACGACCGACCGAGGCAGGGGCGCAGCATGTCTCCGATAACAATGCTGGCGTCCGGTAATAGCGGCGCTTCGGGGTCGTCTGCCAGTGCCGTCTTACGAGGCGGTGTATCGGAGTATGGGCCGAAACCGATCTCAGCTGTCATTCGTTCCAAACGAGCGCGCAGGTTTGCTTCCATGGTTGGCAGAGCGATGAAAACACTACAGAGTTCGAGGTGCACACCCAACATTACCAAACCGACGCGCAGTTTTCAAGCACGCGCGATACACAGTGCGATCGGCTCCGCTCGACGAGAACGACGCAAGCCGACCGGAAGTGGCGGCACAGACCACGTGGTTGCGCCCAGACGTCGGAGAGGAAAAAAAATGAAGAAAAAAATTCCGCCGGCGCTCTTGGGCGGAGCCTCACTCTTCTGCGCTCCCTCCCTCGACTCGCTGCCTAGCTTTCCGCGCGCTCGCGGCGTAGAGTTGAGGGCGAAAGCTGCGGAACGTGATTTCTCTAATTTGGTAACACCACTTAGACTTGACGGATTCGAAAAATTTTTGCGGCATATGACTCGTGAAGAGTCATACGTCAATAATGAGACTATTGCAATATAACTCAGAAAGGTGTTGCAGGGCCCCTTTAACTTTAAAATATTGAATCCAGCGCGCATCTTTCTCCCGATAAATCGAATCTCAAAAGTGCCTGCACATGAAAACGAAAACGAAACCGCGTCGGCGACAGCCTCCCGTCAAAAGAGTCAGACACAGTGTCATCGCCATCACGTAATGGCGACTGACCACGAGCGCAGGATGCCTTCTTGCGCGACTGAGCTGTGTGCATCATATTTGTTCCCTTGTGAAGTGCAACTGGTGATGTCCCGCTGTTATCATGAACGTCCACGTCAAGCGAAAGTTATTTTGCACTGTGAAAATAGCTGCATCACGTCCTTTTGCATGCTCGAGGCCTGTGACTGCGAGTGCCGCAAATAAAGGCACATAAGCTGTATGTCGACCAGGAGAAGTTTCCAAGGAACGAAAACGTGAAAATATCCGGATCTCAAAGATGAGCTTTACGGCCAGTTGGAGCTTCTCCGTGTACTTGATAGAGCTTGTCTAGTAACGACCCTGGATACGCATGTGATCGAGGCGTATCCTGAACCTGACTTAAAAGCCAGGGAAACTGGATCACAGAAGCGCATGAACGTCCTGGAGAATAAATTTTACAGTCTAAGAAGGCATACTGTCTCACTCTCTACTTTTCTAATCGACAACCTAGGGGAACTTAAGTTCTTATTTTGCACTCGGGAATATTTTCGTCGGCGTCCGATTCGAATAAAGAAGGTGGTGTTTTCTCTCGGACGAAAAGTCGTCGTAAGATGCGGGATCGGCGTGAAATTGCGTCGTATAACCAAGGTTTTAAATACATTATTTCTATGGGGGTTTTGCTGGGACAAACCGATTCGTCGTAAAATGCGGGTCGTCACAAAACCGGGGGACGTATAATCGAGGTTCCACTGTAATAATTCTTCGTCTTATCACCAACAAGACAGAGCAAGTTTTTCAGAGTCCCCAAAACAGGAAACGCAACCACGGCGGCATCATTTGTGTAATTTAGCGCCGCACGGAAACAGATGTAATCGCGCTTCGGGGAGCAGTCATGGGCACGTTACCAGTAAAAAGTGTGTTACAGTTACAGTTACCCAAGCCAAAAAAGTAACTCTGTTACAGTTACAGTTAGAGTTTCCAAAAGTAACCTGTTACAGTTACAGTTACTGTGAAAAAGTAACGTCCTTACTTTTTTCGATACTGTATAAAATAAGTAATAGATGACAAAACAAATGATAGAATTTATTTAATAAAAACATACGAGGGCATGCGGGTAGTCAAAATTGCCCGTGGTAAAACCCTAGACGAAGGAAACCTAAAAGGGAGGCCAACACAATTATCGTTTTGTATGCCTTATTTTGTCGCATCAGTAAGCGTCCTTGAATACTGTAATTGGAAAACGTGGTTGATGCACTGGAACGACAGCCGTATCCTAGGATGCTTATTAACGATACCCAGAAATGCATGCGAATTGGAACAGGGAGTGCGTCACGAGTGAAGACTACATCCATTGTGTTGTAGAGAAGCATTGGAACGCTCTAATGGGTCGTTCTCTCGAGCGCCTCCTAGTGGGTCGCCCTCTTCGCCTCTTCTCGGAGAGCACGCCCCTCGTGCTCGTGCTCGCGAGAGTCTGCGCTCTGTCATTGTGCATCGTCGCCGTCAATCCCACCGTCAATAAACGCCTTAACAAAGTGGTGGAGAGTGCTGTACCGTCACCGCAACTTCGGTCTCCATTCGATGCCCCTGGAGCTTCGATCCCGTACCGTGCCATCTACCATGCCGCAAGACGCCGCTCAGCAAACGCCACCTTCTGCTCCGACCGCTTGTCCTGGTGTCCCCCGCATCCGCGACCCTCCTATCTTCACCGGCGCGGATGGCACCGACGTGGAGGACTGGCTCGCGATTTACGAACGGGTCATCATCATCATCATCAGCCTGTCTACGCCCACTGCAGGGCAAAGGCCTCTCCCATGTTCCGCCAATCAACCCGGTCCTGTGCTTTCTGTTGCCACGTTATACCTGCAAACTTCTTAATCTCATCTACCCACCTAATTTTCTGTCTTCCCCTCACGCGTTTGCCCTCTCTTGGAATCCAGTCAGTTACCCTTAATGACCACCGGTTATCCTGCCGACGTGCTACGTGGCCGGCCCACATCCATTTCTTCTTCTTAATTTCAACTATGATATCCTTAACCCCCGTTTGTTCCCTGACCCACTCTGCTCTCTTCCTGTCTCTTAAGGTTACACCTATCATTTTCCTTTCCATCGCTCGCTGCGTCGTCCTCAATTTAAGTTGAACCCTCTTTGTAAGTCTCCAGGTTTCTGCTCCGTAGGTAAGTACCGGTAAGATGCAGCTGTTATATACCTTCCTCTTGAGAGATAGTGGTAGACTACTATTCATGATTTGATAATGCTTGCCAAATGAGCCCCATCCCATCCTTATTCTTCTAGTTATTTCACGACCACAGCCAGCAATGCACTCCCTCACCAGAGCAGGATTGGCCACCCTGGTGTAGTACTTGGCCACTACCTCCCACATGAATACACCAATTACGAACGGGTGAGTGTCCCCAATAAATGGGACGAAGCAGGCAAGCTGAGCAACTTGGTTTTCTACCTCGCGGGTGCGGCAGGCATGTGGTACAACAACCATGCATCCGATTTCCCGATGTGGTCCGATTTCAAGACCGCCATCGTCAACGTGTTTGGCCGCCCTGCCGTCCGTAAGCTGCAAGCCGAACAGCGGTTACGTGAACGGGCACAACAGGCTGGTGAATCGTTCACGAGCTACATTGAAGACATCCTTGACTTGTGCAAAAAAGCCGACGCGAGCATGCCGGAGTCTGACAGAATCAGGAATGTTATGAAAGGCATCGACGACGATGCCTTCAACATGCTGCTGGCCAAAAACCCTCGTACAGTGGCAGAGGTCATCACGCTGTACCAAAGCTACGAGGAGCTGCGCCGGCAGCGCTTGATGACCCGTCGACCGCCATCACGCGATGCTGATCTCGCCGGTTTGTCGGCCATTTCCGACCACTCCACCTTGCCCGCCGAAATCAAGTCGTTCGTGCGTGAGGAAATTGCCCGTCAGGTCTCTCTACTGGCTTTCGCTCCACCGCAGCATGTTGACCAGCCGCCAACTGCCCTTCTGCCTCCTCTCCGCCGAGCGATTCAGCAGGAAATTGCAGAAGTCATTCCTGAATACCACCAACCGCCTCCAGTGCATGCGCCACTAAGCTACGCGCAAGCTGTAGCCAGGCCGCCCCCAGCGATTCCTGTGGCTGCACCGCGAAGTTACGCCGAAGCCGTCGTCGGACCCCAGGCCTTCGAAGCGGCTGTGCCGCCTACGTACGTCGACGTCGTCCCCAGGCCCCGACTCCTGCCCACAATGCCCTCATATCAGCAGCCGTCTCGTCCATCCCGTTCTGCGACATGGATGGGGCCCGCGAACCGCTGGCGCACTTCCGACAACCGCCCCATCTGCTTCGCGTGCGGTTGCGCCGGTCACGTCGCACGCTACTGCAATCGCATGGAGCCGCCTCGGGTAGCATCAGCCCTCCCCAGCCAATCAAGCCGACCTTAATATGACCAAGCGCCGCCTATGTCACCGACGTCCCACCCCGCAACATCTACCCGCCGGTCACCGTCTCCACGACGTCGCTCACTGTCGCCGATGTGGCCACGTCCGGTCTCACGTGACCAGGAAAACTAGTCGCAGTCCACGAGGCAAGGGCTGCGACGCTATCGAACTGCGAAAGCCCTCAGCGAAGACCGTCGAACGTGATAGGCGTGTTTGTGAACGGTGTTCGCGCATCTGCCCTTATCGATACTGGAGCCGCCGTATCCGTCATGGACGCCAAACTTAGCCGATTACTGCGAAAAGTGACGACGCCACTTTCCGGTCTCTCCCTCCGTACAGCCAGCGCCCAAAGTATCCACCCTACAGCGGTGTGCACCGCCCGCGTCATTATTCAGGATGCTCTCTACGCCATCGAATTGATCATAATTCTTGCCTGCTCTCACGACGTCATCCTAGGATGGGATTTTCTCTCCCTCCACGACGCCGTCATTCATTGCGCACCAGCCGAAATAGAGCTCTCACCGTTCTCTGATTGGACGCCGGCAGACAATCCATCGGCTGCGGGCAAGGTACATGTCAAAGACGACACCAAGGTGCCTGCAAACTCGTCTTCTAACAACCTTCTAACAGCCCCTGGGCGTCTCCTGTCGTTCTTGTTGCGAAGGACAGTTCTGTGCGGTTCTGTCTGGACTACCGACGACATAACAAGGTCACTCGCAAGGACGTGTATGCACTACCGCGAATAGACGACGCGAATAGACGACGCAAGGACGTGTATGCACTACCGCGATTGACAGCCTGCAAGGAGCAGAGTTCTTTTCATCTCTCGATTTGCGCTCAGGGTACTGGCAAGTACCTATGGCTGATGACTCTCGACCGAAGACCGCCTTTGTCACGCCCGACGGCTTGTACGAATTCAACGTCATGCCGTTTGGGCTGTGTAATGCGCCCGCCACCTTTGAGCGCATCATGGATACCGTTCTGCGCAACCTGAAATGGCACACATGCTTATGCTACCTCGACGACGTCGTTTTATTTATTTATTTATTTATTTGAAATACCCTCAAGGTACATAAAGTACATTATAGAGGGGAGGGGCAAGTAGACGATTATATGTAACACGGAACAAGATACGAAGAGAAGAAAAAAAAAAAGCATAACAATCAATCGAGTACAGTATCATTATACAATAAAGACAAATAGAAAAGGATAAAACCGATATAAACACTGGTTATACAAAACATACCGTTGGATTGACTAAATCCGATATGAATCTGTAATGGTAAGAAGACAAAGTACAAGAGCACGATCTCAGAGCACCAAAGAGGAAGAGAAAAAAAAAAGAAAAAAAAGAAGAAAAGGGCAAAGTTTTACAACTCTAGATCATGTTGATCAGAGCATGTTTGAAAAGAATTGGATCGCGTATGTTCACTATAGATGATGGTAGGTTATTCCATTCGACTGTGGTTTTGGGAAGGAATGACTGTGCGCACGCGACAGTGTTAGAAAACGAGACCTTGACTTTATGACAATGATCCCTACGAGCGGATGTGAATGGTGGTGGTTGAACAAAGAGTGATCGGAGAGTGGCATTGTGATAATATATTTTATGAAAAAGTGAAATGCGAGCTTGCTTCCGGCGAATGGCGAGTGGTGGGATGTTAAGAATGGCTTTCATTTCTGTTACGCTTGCTGTACGGTGATAGTTTGCTAGTATGAAACGAACAGAGCGATTTTGCACTGCGTCAATTGCGTTAATTAATATGGACTGATGCGGATCCCAAACCGATGATGCATATTCTAGTTGCGGACGAATGTACGTGGTGTAGAGCAGTAATTTTAGTGAAGATGGAGCGAGAAAATGATTTCTTTTTATGTATCCCAGAGTACGGTTACTTTTTGATATTATGTGTTCGACGTGATGTTTCCATGACAGATCGTTTGTTATGTGGACGCCAAGGTAACGGTATGCTGTGACAGATTCTAGATTGATGTTATTAATTACATATGTTGAGGACGCTGCGTTAGAACGTGAAACTCGCATGTATTTACATTTCTTAGTATTTAGCTCCATGCGCCAAGTGACGCACCAGTTATGGACGTGGTTTAGATCAGACTGTAGATTAGCGACATCAGAGGTAGTAGTTATTCTGCGATATACAACACAGTCGTCAGCAAATAAACAAATTTGTGAGGAAATGTTATTGGGTAAGTCATTTATATAAATTAAGAATAGAAGAGGACCCAGAACGGACCCTTGAGGAACCCCGGATTCAACAGGGGCCATGTCCGACACGCTATCATTAGTGGCGACAAATTGAAACCGAGATAGAAGAAACGCTCGAATCCAATTGACGATTGCAGGGTCTATATTAAGTACGCTTAGTTTATACAAGAGAAGCAGGTGGTTTACTTTGTCAAAGGCTTTACAGAAGTCCAGAAATACACAGTCAATGGGAAAGCCAGAGTCAAGGTAAGTGTGCAAGTCATGAGTAAATGAAAGCAGCTGTGTTTCGCAAGAGAAAGATTTGCGAAATCCATGTTGAAATTTACAAAAGAAATTATTATCTTCAAGAAAGTTAACTATATGAGTGAAAATGACGTGTTCCATTCTTCACGATAAACGGCAGCGCACGCTGGGTTAAGACAGAAACACAAAACACGAAAAAAAAAAGGACGACACAAGCGCTGAACTTCAACTGATCTTTATTGACCACCACAGTTGCTTAAATAGCATCTTGTTGCGCATGCGTGTAGCATCTGGCAGAGCAAGTTCAATAGACAATCCCACGAGCAGCAAAACCCAGAAGCCGCGATCAAAGCACAAAGCAAAGCGAAAGATTACAAAATAAAAAACCCGATAAAACCAACACCAAAAACCAAACCACATCACGTGTTAATACCTAAAAACTTCCGCTCTTTTGAAGATAGAGCAACCGATGGGCAGCTAATGCAGTCTTCCCTCCTTTCCAAAATTTCTGCCGCTTCTAAAATTTCACGTGCAATTTTGCCTTTTTCCCTACACACCACCCTCGTGTTGCCCAACATGGGTGCGCAGCCGCAGTCCCTGCAGTGAATGGCAAGGTGGCCTGCATCTTTCTTGGAGCAGTGATAACTGTGCTCTGTGAGCCTCGTATTGAGGCATCTACCCGTTTGGCCAACGTACACCTTATCACACGTCAGCGGTATAGAATATACGACACATTCGGTGCAGGTGACGTAAGGGTTCCTGTGCTTTATCGAGCATGCTTCCCTCTGTTTGCTCTGCGAATTGGCCTTTTTGCAAAGGGCTGACAGCCGCACAGGCGCAGAGAACAACACGTCCAAACCAACCTTTCGGCCAAGTTTCCGTAGGTTGTGTGACACAGTGTGGACATAGGGAATCACAAGAACCTTTTCTGGGCGGAAGCGAGCGTCGTTGCCACCAGAGGCTGCGGCGGAACCGCTCCTGGAGCCTTTAAGCAGTACTTCCGCCACTGACGCCAGAAGGGCCATCGGGTACCCTGACTCACGAAGGCGGTGGGTCTGGATGAGAAAACTTGTCTCACATCGGTGGATGCACGATTTAACTAGGGCATGATGAAAACATGACCGCGCAATTGCTCTTTTTACTAGCTTCGAATGGGCCGAATGATATGGAAGAACTGGTTTGCTGCCTCTCGGTTCATAGCTCCAACACGCATGATCGGCAGAGCAGTACAGACCAAGATCTAAAAATCTTATAAAATTATTCTTAGGTACCTCATGAGTGATCACCAAGGGCCTGAGGCATTCTGTAAACACTTCAATAGTGCTGCACATGGCATTGTCAAAACCTTCTTCGTCATAACATAACAGAACTAAAAAATCGTCAACGTACCTAAAAACACGGACAACCTTTGATAGTCAAGGCGTTCTTTAAGTTTCTTGTCGCGTACAGCAAGGTACAGGTCACTCAGGATTGGGGCTATGCATGATCCTATACAAATTCCGTTTTTCTGTAGGTAAATGTCACCATTCCATTCTGCAAAGGTGGATTTGAGGTACATAGAAATTAATTCTAAAAATTGACTGCAATGGATCCCGGATTCGTTCTGAAACTTCGTAGCGCCGTGCCTGTCTAAGCATTCGCTGACACTTGTCATTAGATCATCATGCGGTATGCTGTAATACAAGTCTTTTATGTCAATAGAGAATGCTAGGTGACCTTGATGAGAGTGCTCAGTTAAAAAATGAATTACTTCTTCGGAGTTCTTAACTCTGAAGGGGTCATTAATAGGTAAAATCCTTAATTTTTCTTGCAAGAAGCTTGCTAACTGCTTCTGCCAGGTATTGCTCTCAGAAACAATAACCCTCAACGGACAATCAGGTTTGTGAGTTTTTGCAGAGAAGAATAGATCTAAGCTTAACTTTGAGCCTTCGCTAATACTTTTTTTAAGGGCTTCCAGTTTGAACTGGCTGCATAACTTAATCGCCCTTGATTTTACCTTCTTCAGATCAACCTCAGGGAACTTGGAAAAGACCGTCGAAACCGCTGCTGATGCCTTTGTGTCGAATAGTTGCTTAGGAAGCACCGCAAACCCTCCTTCTTTGTCTGCAGTCAACAGAAACAAAGATCTACTTTTTAGAAATGACAATGCCTTCTTAACCGGTAGATTAGCCCTTGGGCGGCTAACCCTTTCCAATAAGTCAACCCCTTCAGAAATGCAACGGTCAAACTCGGACTCGGGAGCTTTTCCGGCAACTTGCCTGACCATCGCAAGTTACTCCTGCCTGGTTTGCCGTGGTGCTATGGCGAACTTTGGACCACAACTCAAGACTTGTTGCGCGGCCTCGGACAGCTCGGCGTTTCCCACGCAGTCAACGGGCATTTTGCATGGGATTGAAGTTAAAGATATTGGACGATAATTAAGAGGATTATGAGTTTCGCCGGATTTAAAGATTGGCACAACCTTTCCCATCTTCCAATCTTCAGGTAATGAGGCAGACCGAAGTGATTGTGAAAAGATGTATTCAAAAATGATGGAGCAATACTCAATGGTATTTTTCAAAAACTTTGAAGTGATACCATCTGCTCCACAAGACGAGCTAAGCTTTAAGTTCTTAATTATTTTTTTTGATACCAGTGGGCTCAAAAAATAATAGGGTTCATTGGAGGAAAATTAGAAGGGGTAACATGTGGAAGTTCATTATCGGGTCTCGAGGATGAAAATGACTGGATGAACGTATTGTTCAAAATCGTTGCAGATTGTTGACTAGGTACAGGGTCACCATTCGGTGTGGTTAGAGATATGGTTTGCGCATCGTTACACTGAAATACCGTCCAAAAACCCTTTGGGTTACTTTTTAGCATGTTAGGGAGTGTAGTGTGGAAAAACGAATACTTAGAGGCTTTCAATGCTGCTAAATAAGTGGAAGCTGCATTCTTATAAGCCTCCCATTTATATTGACATTGGGAATGCTTTGCAATGCGAAAAAGACGTTTTTTCTTGTTAGAAAGACGGTTCAGTGATCTGTTGTACCATGGTGCTTTGTTATTTGAAAAAACTTGTTTAATAGGAATGAATTGATTGTATAGTTTATTTACCTTTCTCTTGAACATTTGCCAGTTTAGCTCTAACGGACGGTTGTCGAAGTTGGTCAAAAACTGATCTAAAAATGTTGAGAGCGCACTGTTAATAGCTTCGAAGTTTTCTCTCCTGTAATCTCTGATTGTTTTAAAACGGTTGCGGGATGGCGACAATGATAGAGTGATAGAAAAATGTAGAACATTGTGATCACTTAGTCCTGGTGAGTGAACCACAGAAGAGAGGAGATCAGTAGACGACGTGAGGACCAAGTCCAAGAGCGATGACGTCGTTTTTGTTACGCGCGTTGGTGAACTGACGATCTGGTGCAAGTTGAAATTGGCGCATAATTCAATGAAACGATTAGCTTCGGATAAGGAAGGCGATGAAAAGGGACATGATCCTGACCAACAGATACTCGGGAAATTGAAGTCACCCAGGATAATAATCTCAGCTGCCGGAAACTGTACTGTCACATGGTTGAGGCAGTCGTACAGGTTGTCGCAAAATGACGAATCGCTTGATGGTGCGCGGTAACAAACTCCGATAACAATTTTTTTGAAATTAACACTTAGACAACACCATACAGATTCAATGTCGCACTTTATTGGGATAGAAAAAGACTCATAACATTTGTTAACAGCCAGCAGAACACCGCCGCCTGTAGTGTTAGTGCGGTCACATCGGTAAATGTTATACGATTTGTTGCATCGAAGCAGTTCGGAATTTGATACTTTTGAAGTTAGCCATGTTTCGGTTAGAGCAATAATATCAGCTTCACAGTCATCTACTAGGCTGCACAGTTCGTTGTTCTTTGACAAGTAACTACGAATGTTAGTTAGCAACACCGATATTTTTGTTGTTTTTTCAACAGTACACTTGCCCCTCACGTCATGCTATCGGCGTGCAGCCGAAACCGCGCGGCCAGACCTTAAATATCGGGTAGAAGACTCGCCGGAACCACTGACATTATCATTCGATGTTATTTCATACACAACGTCATCGTTGGCGTTGTAACTATAGTACCTACCATTGATTACCAGTTTCTTATATTTTAGCTTGACAGGCACGTTCCGAGATTTTGCATAGTTGATAAGTTTTTTCTTGCGTGACGCGTTGCTGCGCAATAGTCCTCACTAACAGCAATTCTGTTATCTTTTAACTCTGTACGTTTCGATAGGATTTGCTCCTTGCTTTTGTACGACTCAAAGTTAACAATGACTGGACGTGCCTTACTCGAGGAAAATCTACCAATACGATGTGCACGGGATATGTGTTCGCGTGTAATACCAAGTGCTAACTTGTTTGCAAGCAAGTCAAGAATTTTCGTTGTTTTCGCTCCGGACTTCCCCACACATCTTCAACGCCTGCGGCATGTTTTGATGCGTGTGAGCGAGGCCGGTCTACAACTGAATCTCAAGAAGTGCCGATTTGCAGCACGGCAGCTGACAATACTCGGTTACGTCCTGTCCAAGGACGGTATTCTCCCCGATCCCGCTAAGCTTCGGGCCGTGACCGAGTTCCCCAAACCTACGTCCGTCAAGGAACTGTGCAGTTTCGTAGGACTGTGTTCCTACTTTCGGCGCTTCATTCGGAACTTCGTGACTATCATATCGCCGCTGACGAAGCTCCTCGGAAGTACTGGGCCGCTCAATTCGTGGTCGTCAGAGTGTGACGAAGCTTTCACGAAGCTCCGTCGTTTGTTGACGTCGCCTCCCATACTACGACCCTACGGCCCCTACTGAGGTACACACAGACGCCAGCGGTGTTGGCCTTGGCGCTGTCCTTGCGCAGCGCAAGCCAGGGTTCCCTGAATATGTCGTGGCATATGCAAGTCATACGCTTACCAAAGCCGAGACCAATTACACCGTCACCGAAAAGGAATGCCTGGCGATCATCTGGGCCCTTACGAAGTTCCGACCTTATTTGTATGGTCGCCCATTTGATGTCATCACCGACCACCATGCACTATGCTGGTTGTCATCATTGAAGGATCCATCAGGCCGCCTCGCCCGCTGGGCACTTCGCCTACAGGACTACGACATCTGCGTGCTGTACCGCAACGGACGCCAGCATGCTGACGCCGACGCGCTCTCGCGCTCCCCCTTGCCTGTCGACAATACCCACAGCTCAATGCCTCACAATGCCGTTTCTTCCATCGACATTCACACCATCGCCACCGAACAGCGCAAGGATTAGTGGATCGCTTCACTGATAGACTTGCTTACTGATCCATCGGCAACACCATCCACTCGCGCGTTGCGTCGTCAAGCCCATCATTTCGCCATTCGCGACGACCTCCTTCACCGACGCAATTACAACGCCGACGGCCGCCAGTGGCTACTAGTAATACCCCGCAGTCTCCGTTCTGACATATGCGAATCGTTCCACGCTGATCCGCAGTGTGCGCACTCTGGGGTATCGAAAACATACCACCGCATTCGCCAACGGTACTTTTGGCGAGGGATGTACCGCTACGTGCAGAAGTTCGTTCGCTTGTGCATCGATTGTCAGCGCCGTAAGACTTCAACGCATTTGTCACCAGCAGGTCTACAACCTTTACCTTGCCCTGACCGGCCATTTGGGCGCGTTGGCATCGATTTGTATGGGCCACTTCCTCTGACGTCGGCTGGTAACCGCTGGGCCATCGTCGCTGTAGACCACCTTACGCGATACGCCGAAACTGCCGCCCTCCCAGCGGCTACAGCGCGCGATGTAGCCTCCTTCCTGCTCCACCGGTTCATGCTGCGCCACGGTCCACCCCAGGAGCTGCTCAGCGATCGAGGCCGTGTCTTCCTGTCGGAAGTTGTAGTGGGTAGTGGGTCGCCCTCTTCGCCTCTTCTCGGAGAGCACGCCCCTCGTGCTCGTGCTCGCGAGAGTCTGCGCTCTGTCGTTGTGCATCGTCGCCGTCAATCCCGCCGTCAATAAACGCCTTAACAGTGTGTATTCCCTATGTTCAAGGTGTATCAAACGCTATGATACATGCGCAGATGGCCGGGAGATAGGCGGGGACTAGATAGCAAAAATAAGACATAGCGCTACAAGAGCCCAAAACAAACTGACTCTTTATTTCCCGCGTCCCCGTCTTTCAGTCCCCAGGCGTGACGCCACAACACACAAAGCAACAGAGCCGCGCGAGGGCACTGCATGTTAGCCATTACATTGTGACACACTATACGGAGAGCTCTGCGTCCGTTGGGCATACAAACAGTTTTTAAGCCCCATTATACCTTGGGACATGTGTTCGCGAAACCCAGACGACACTCCTTCGGACGATCAGAGCGGGGTTATATATATGTACAATGCGGGGATTGCGACGCGATTTACATCGGTGAAACAGGCAGGAAAAACGGCGTGTTGCTAAAGCAATGCGAGTATGCGATGAAAGGAACTAGTTTGTTCATGTTGGCTTGGTGATGCGCTTACGGTAGGGAACGCTACAAAGTACACAGGGCACAGTGTTAACAAGACGAGCGCAAACTTTAGTTTACAGTTTGCCATTAACATGCGGGAAAAAATATATTGGACAGACCTCAAGGTGTATAACACTAGGCTTAGAGAACACTGGTACAACTGTCAACAGATTGCCCATTCCGGGAATTTAGCTACTCGCTGTAAACAATGCACATGCGTACCCCAGTTCGAAGAAACAACTATTGTAAAGCGGATAAAAGACGACTGGGAGAGAATAGTTTACGAAGCTGCTGTCGTGGCATCTCTGGGCGCCAAAGCATGCGTCAGCGAGCCATCGATCTCCTGCGGAAATCGAGTTCATGATGGACGTCACATAGGCGGAGTCAAGTGTACTATCTCTTTCTACATGTTTTTGTTAACTTATATGTATATGCACACCTGCCAAGTCTCCCGCATTACCCGGGAGACTCCCGGATTTTGAACGTTTCTCCCGGTTGTACGGGTCATAGGAAAATCTCCCGGAAATCCAGTTTCGCCCCGCGCGTCCAGTGCTTTGTCTGGCCACATGAGCAAAGTTGTCTGGCCACATATAGGTTATATCAGCCGTTAATATTTCGTAGATGATGTGTTTGTGTACACACAAAATCTTGCCCGACGAAATAACTGGTAAGCAAGCGATGACAGGCCTCGCACGCGGAGCGATGTTATCGCATGTGCCCTTCGCGCGACGGTGACGGCCGGGTCGTTTCATCTCTGCTTCAACCGCGTTCGTCCCTAGCGCTAGCGCGCTTTTACCTGCACATAAAACAGACGATGCGCATGCGATGTTATCGGTTTGGACTCTGTACAGATCAGCGGCGACCGCAAAATCCCGCTGACAGTGTCCATATAATTGCTATCGCAGTACAGTACCCCCCCTCCCCCTCCCGTTGAGTAGATCTCCCGGATTCCGTTTCTCCAAACTTGGCAGGTATGGTATATGTCTATGCATGAATAATAAAAACCAGTTGACGTTTGTGCTCATCTTGTTAACACTGTGTACTTTGTAGTGTTCCCTACCGTAAGCTCATCACCATGTTAAAGCAACTCATGCAACGCGTTGTTGAACACTGCTGGACAACATCGCACAGCTTTGACCTAAACAATGGGACGCGCTGGCTCGTGAACGAAGTCGGGGGGAAGAAAACTCCTGGAATCGTGGTTCATTCGCCGCAACGCATTGGCTTGCAACAACCTGAGGATGCAACCTGCATAGTAGGCAAAACGTCTATATCATTTTGTTAATAATTGTGTCAAGTCGGAGTAAACCTTTTACACTGAGTTCCTAAGAGGTTTTAAAAAATTGCTTCGATAGTTCGGTATTGCTGGATCTCGGCCGTTTCGCACGCTGCTGCTTTCTAGCCGCCTGTAAAACATGATTAGCTCGGAGCCACGGACAAAGGAGACGATGCATCCTAATGCTCCACCAGTACACCAAGAACAGAGCTAGAAGCTCAAGTGACAAAAAGGATCTATATGCTGAAAAAAAAAAACGGACGTGAATTTAGCAAGGTGTTCTGTTGCAACATGATTGATTTACGATATGTAGCTTACAAGTAAACTTGAACTTGCGTTAAAGAACAACCTCCTACCTCGGTCATCTGTAGGGAAGATAACCTCTTAGCGACCTCCTCTCCTAAACTGCAAGGGGACCCCTATTGTGGAAAGTTGAATAGTGGAGAGGATATGGTAAAGAAGGAAGTTCGAAAAGGTGGAAAGCGTTTAACGTCGGCCTCTAACGGGTGCTGCTGCTGCTGGATCATTTTTTTATAAAACAGAAGTAACTGTAACGGTATTTCCCCTTACCGTTACTGTGCAAAGAAGTAACAGTGTTACAGTGTACAAGTTCCTCTAACTTAAAAGTAACTAGTTACCGGTAACGCATTACCACGTTATTAGTACTTCCGGGAAGCAATAAATGAGAGTAAGAAGCAGTCACCCTTTGAGAGATTAGAAACCAGACAGCTATCGGCTTTCCGGGCACGAGAAGCGATAACCACCCGAAAGATGAAATCGAAACCAGCCACACTGCGTGTGCGCTTGGATGTGCAAGCGAAAGCCGGTGTGCCACTTTGTGAAGAAAAACATGGCTGATCCCTCCGTCGTAAGAATCGGTATAACACGAAAGTGAAACGTGTTTTCACAGAAGTAGTGCTTATTCTGTAGTGATATATGAGAGCTTGTACAATGTCTATTCGTGTTTGGCCGCTGTAGCACCGTTTGACGTGAATGCACCCATGTTGACGGCATGTCTCTATCGCGACGACTAGCGCCCATGATCATGATTAGACTGTTGTGGTAGCTGACGTCGTGAACATACACTTGGACACAGCGAATCGTGAATCCCGCGTAAGGATGATATCAACAATCTCATAATTAACACTGGTACCCAGTATGCACTTCTTCAAAGCGTCGTCAATTAAAAACGGCACGGGGTGCACTTTCTAGCAATGGGTGACTGACACTTGCACTCATGCATACACTACCACACACTGCGCTTCAGCAATACGGGAGGTAGAGGTTCGTTGCCTGAGCCGCAAACGCGTGCATCCCGCTGGCCTCTGTCTCGCAGGCGCTGGTCTCACTCCACCAAGGCACGACATTCGCGCGTCGAAATCGCGTCCTTTCTGCAACGCGTATTGCAGCAGTTTTGTTAGTCGGTGCTCTCGCAATCGAAGCAGTCGGCGGCGGAGAAATCCCGTTGGTGCATGTGGAAGCTGCACTACTCCGATGAGCCGACGCACGCTAACACGAAGTGAAAGGCAAAGAACGAACTGCGTCAAGGGTGCCTCGGCGATGCCAGCGCGCCGACGCACACAGAGACGTTTTAACCATGACCTCCGATATCGCGCGCAATCTCTGAGTAAGTGCTAGTAAATGTCGATCGTGAACCATTACTTCTTTTCACTTCTCACAGACGGCGGCACCGCCCCACTCCGCCCCGCCTACCTACATCGCCAGCAGAGAGCACCGTGTGAAAGAGAACGCGTGAAAGATATAAGGCGCGTTCGCGCCGTGTCCTGCATCTGCCGAGTTAGCTTAGTTGGTAGGGCATCGGGCGCTTGCCGTCGCGTCCGCAAGGTCATGGGTTCGATTCCCAGCGAGGGATCTTTTTCTTGGTTTTTTTCTTTCTCACTCGTTGGCGTCCATTTTATCAACGTCATATCCCTGACGGATGTACTTGGTGGACCCTGGCATAAAACACTTTCGTGTTAAAAAGAACAACGGAGAGACATCGGTGCATGATAAAAAAATTCCACGTATTCTCGAAGTGTGGCAGCACATGCCAAGCCAGAGAAATGACCGAAAAAGGTGCGCGAAATCAGCCGCACTGCGCTTGCTCGGGTGCACGAGCGAAAGCCGGCATGCCTCTTTGGTAATAAGAAAAAAACTGAGAGACATCGGCGCATGAACAAAATTTCATGTATTCCCGAAGTGCGGCAGCACATGCCAAGCAAGAGAAATAATCAAAAAAGGCCCACGTTTTAAACATACAGGCAATGATGTACATGTATGGCATAAACCCTCAAAGGGTAAAGTCACATTCGCCGCAATACTTTGGTCTCATGTGCGAAAGCGTACTAAGATTAGGAAGGAGCTACTAGCCATCACGAGTCACAGCACATTTGGTTCATTAATTACACACGTCAGCATGAGCTATTTACGAGTACAAGTATGATCGTTGACATCTAAAAACTTTACTGGCAATCATTCATAGCTGTTCATGACATTGTTACGGCCCTGGGAAACAATAAATGAAAACGTGCGCCAGCTTTCTTTTGTCACATAATAATTTTCCATGTTTGGGGGAGATACGAAGATCAGATGATGCGTGAGATTTGTATCACTGAGGTTTTACTGTATATCGTAATGCAGGGGACGAGCCGGCCGTCGCACTACCATGTGCTCTGGGATGACAACCAGTTCTCGGCGGATGAGCTGCAGTGTTTGACCTACCAGCTGTGCCATACGTATGTGCGCTGCACGCGCTCTGTCTCCATTCCAGCTCCAGCCTACTACGCACATCTGGTGGCCTTCCGTGCCCGATACCACCTTGTCGAGAAAGAACACGACAGGTATGCCCCCTTAGCATTCTGCACAACCGATCATTGTTGGGGCAGTGGCTGTTCGTATGCCGTTTGTATGCTGAGGTTGTGGGTTCGGTCCTGTTTGTGGCAAGTTGTTTTCTGACTAGTTGAATATTTCCTGTGTTGCATAATTACTACGCTTAAACTACAAATAACACGCCTTGGCTTTATTACCTATTTGCTTGGTATGGTGTGCTAACAAATAAATGTGCCCCTGAATCCATTCCCCTTCTTTGGAGCATATTGAGTCACACAATGAGTTGTACAGTGTGGATTTTGTTATTAGCCCCCTAACAGCGACGTAGAGCCTTTAGAAATGGTGTCTTGTCTGTGCAGTGGTGAAGGCAGCCACCAGTCGAGCAACGGGGACGACCGGACGGTTGTGGCACTCGCCCGCGCAGTCACAATCCACCCGGAGACCCTCAAGGTCATGTACTTTGCTTGAGCTAGCCCCGCCCCCTTCCTTGCGGGCGGCCGACTTGCCCCGGCCGCCCAGTGCTCGGGCCGGCGCGACTCCCACTGCGTCCCGGCTCGGGGAAGGGGCACCTCCGGCTGACACTGGACGAACTGCCAGCAACGGGCCTCTATTGTTTTAAGTCTCGAATGGTGGCTGGAAGTGTTTTTGGGGCCTTTGGAGAGACCCTTTAAAGGGTCCTTCCATTGAGGGGCTCCACGTTTGCTGCTCGTTGCCACGGGAGGAAGCTCCCTTTGTATTCAATTTTCGCTTATGGCATAGTTCATGCACATTGTGATCATTCCATTCTCTCCTACCATCTGCATGGATCATATTTCAAAGGCTGACCTAACTTATCCTCCTCTTTGTTGGCACCACTTCACGGGAGTCTCCCTCCTGTTTTTAAAGCTGTCAGTCCGCGTTTCGTCTCCCAAGGCGTCGTATGTGCAACGCCGGCGGAGCTCTGTCAACAGAGCCTCTGCTGGCAGTTCGCGATGCATTACTTGTCATGGCCACATCTTCATATGTATCGCAATGCCCTAAGTACCAAAAAAATCAACTATGGTAGCTGATGTTTTGCTCCCAGCCTGCCATTTTATTTGTCTCTCTGTGTATCTAGTGACCAGGGCAGGTATGTGGAGATGGTCACACGATCCAACCAAAATGTGTTCCAAGGGGGTACTTTGCGGGGATCCCTTGGGCCCCCAGTTGCTTAGACACGCTGACCGTGGTTTATTTAATGTAGCCAAAACCTGCTGTAGCTGCACCCACATTTAGCTAGGAAGACTCACGTGTGCAGTTACCAACTGACAAGCGTAATGCTGGTGGATCATGGTTAGTGTGGGCTCAGCAACTTGCTGCATTGCCTGTTGACTTGTGTGAGCACAACAATGCCATTTTCTCTGCCAGCCAGCTTATGTTCCTGGGCTGCTTGCCACAGTGTACCGAGTTGCTTTCCATAGAGGTTGCACGCACCAACAAGGTACCAGAGGACAGGAGAACTACGACATGGTTTGAACCTGGCAATTCTTAAGAGCTGAAAAAAAGGGCTCCCGCATATCGTTAATCTCTCCAAGCAATACAGCGAACCTGTCTATAACAAACTTAAGATTGCTTAGAAAAGTGGTCGTGATACAGTCAAACTTCGTCATGATGGAGCAGGATGTAATAGTAGAGATAAAAATCAGCTCCAACAGATCAGCAATCTGGCTTCCAAAAAACTCATTATTCTAGGCTTCAAACCCACTACAAACGAGGTAATCCTTGCCTGTCTCCGTGTGGTGTTCCAAACTTCGGTTCGTACTTTGGCGCTACCAGTCTTTTAACAGTAAAGCTATTTAAGCTGACCGTGCAGAGCAAACAGAAAACTGTCAACACGCTCTTTGTCCTCGTCTTCTCCTTGCTCCCAGTACACGTGCGCCGATTTGTCCTGCATGGGATGCACCAACTCTGATGGGCGAGAGAAATTCTTGGCATCCAGAATTCGAACCCGCATACCCGCAAGCCGAAGGCAAGCGTCATAGCCAGTTGGCTATACAGGCAAGCAAGCGGAGCAGAGCATAGCCTTGTATAGTATAGTCTAGCAGTTGGGTGGGAAAGGGAAGTGAGGGTAAGGAGGAGGAGGAAAGAAGGGGAGATTAAAGGAGTACTGGCACAATTTTGAGACATCGCAAAAGGGACATTTCTCATTTCCTTGGTGTGAATGCTCTCCACACACCGGAGTCAGACAACACGTATAAGATATATCACTTTGATTTTAAAGTTTTCATCTGCAAGCCTTCCCCACCGCAGTCGACAATATCCCAGCCAGTCGACACAGTTCCACTGAGTTTGTGAACTCTGCGTCCTGCATGCAGCCTAAATCTCAGAAAACACTGTCGGGGTCCCTGGACGGCTATTACATTTGTTGTTTACGTGCATCGCGAACAGATGACAGATCTGCCGCTAGTACGTCGCAACTTGCTGTCTCCCCATGATGTCACACTGCGATTACACGTTACTGAGAAGCCGCCCCCTCAATATCGAAGCTGAAAACGTTTTTTTTAGGGGGGGGGGGGTTGTCTTGTGACCTCCTTTACTAAATTTAATGAAATTGCACAGTCTTTCTCTGTTCTTTTGCCAATTCCAAATGTGCAATTAGTTTTTAAGTATGTCAATTAGTTCCACTGTTAATTGATAATTAATTAGAATTACTTCCAGGAGCAGTGGATCAAAATCTCTCTTTAGGCACATGGCTGGATACTAGAAAACATAAGCTTTACAGGGGTAGGAACACTTTTTTGATATGACACTATTAGCGACAACCGCTTTTGACTGTGCGGCCATGTTTTTCGGAGGCACGAATGCCTCGCCGGCGATGCTTGCTGTGCACGTTGGACAGCTCTTGCGCGTGCGGCACCGCGCCGTTGCGGCAGGCTTGCCGCTAGCGTGAGTGGGCCATAACATCTGCCAACGGGCACGACGAGCGAACAGCGGAAGAGAACACAACTAGCACGCGCAAAGCCGCAGGCATGGAGGAAGAAATGGCAGGTAGCATGGCACAAGCGCAAGGGCACAACCAGCAACCAGCCAACACAAACTCGTGACGTAGGTTTGTTTATACAGCCATCGCGTTGATGTCGGCGTCGCGATGTGCTTGCATCTCGCTCACTCGCGCGGCACGCACTTTAAAATTGATATTAAATATGTTCTAGGCTATATTGGCCCTTGATATTTCGTAGACGTTGTGTATGGCTCCACATACATCTATTTCACTCATTATCTCGCCTTCGAAATTTTGTGTCAGTGCTCCTTTAAGAGCTGTCATAGCCATCAAGAACATTGGACAATGTTGCTATCCAAAAGCTCGCCGTTAGCTTAGGTTTCGTGCTACCCTTTCTTTTTGCTCACTGCCATTCTCCTCCTGGAGAAATGCCTGGAAATTGAGTGGTCTCGCTCGCGGCGTCTGAAATCTGCATGCAGTGCTCGCCGATCTAAGATATCTTAGTGACAATTAAACTGGAGGGGGGCATGCAGCAGTGCGCACCCCTTGCATGCCTTAACAAATTATATTTTTATCTTCTTTTCTTATTCCACTGCATATGCACCATACCTTTAACGTGGCTGTGTCTGAATTGTTTATCTAATGCAGTTTTCGTGGGTAGCACAGAAAAATCGTTAGTGCACCGAAATGTTGTTGTTCTAATGGATAGATTGTTATAAGCCGGTTCGACTGTATTGCCAAAGCCCTGTTTTCTATTGTAGATACTGGCACAATGATCAGCATTGCATTTGCAAATAAGTCGATTTTGTTCCCACTCTGTACTTTTTTTAAATTGAGCGCCAAACTTGCTGTAACGCTTCATCAGCTAATTTGCAACTGAAATTAATGTCGCATATGAACATATTTTCTGCTGCAGTTGAAATTTCCTGCTTATATGAAAGTATGCCAAATGGTGTTGTCTGAGGAGATGGGGGAATGTACCAAAAGAATTTGGCAAGTCATTTCACCTTCAAAGTACTGTAAGTGACTATTTTAAGGCTGTGTTTTTCCGAATAGCTGACTTGTCTTGCTTGGCATTTGTTAGGTGCCCGACAGCAACCAGCGTGCATCACAGCTTGCAATTTTCACACAGTAGCTGTACTGTGGTGACATCCTTCCACTAGTGATTGCAAGTAAAGAGCCTGCTGCATCTTGAGTCTTCATGAAAGGATGGCGTTTTTGGCAAGTCTGATGGTGCCCAGCTCTGTTGACTTTTCCAGTTGTTGGGGATGTGTAGTAAGTGCCTGCTTTGAAACGGGCAGCGCCAGTACTGAACCAAAGGCATACATGTAGGTACTGCCGCATGCCCGCTCAGCAAGCACACCCAGGACCCCACAACTGTTGCAGCATTCAGGCGTAAATTCCTGACATGCAGTAAGGGTCACATAGTAAGCTCGTTATCGACCGGCCCCATGGCTAACATTGCATCGTCCGAGCTGAAGGGGCTTTCAGCTATGTTTTTTTAAAGTGACATATTCAGTGCACTAGTTTCTCAAATTAAATTTTAAGCTAAATCATGATGTCTATATTTTTCACTGCATATTGTATGATGTGACAGCGCAGCAGCAAAGTGTCTGTGCTGCAGAAATCTGTATGTGTGATAAGAACGCAAGAGGAATACACGGATCGTATAATTGGCACCAATAGCAGCACCACAAGCCGCGGCAAATAGAGCGGGCTCTGAAATGAATTTGTATGAATTGGTAATATGCGAGTATGAGAACAATCTTGGCAGTGGTTGTTAATTTCTTATGAGCAGGAGCTTCTTAATTGGTGTATGACTATTTGCAGCTCACTCTCACTCACTGTGACCAGCAAACATTGGACGTACACCAGCTAGGCATTTGTTAAAAGCCTAGTTCATTGAAGCACATGACCAGGATTTGGGGACATGTGCATGTAGCGCCATCTCTCATCGGTGACAGCAGTGGCCTGCCGTAACTGAATGGGAAATAGGCGAAAAAAATCATATCCGACGAAAAAAGCTAGTTGTCAAAAACGACTCTCGGTTCTATACGGCAGAGACTTATTTGAACATTCTGTGAAAATTACAGCGTCGCGCTACAAACCGCATGGCTTCCCAGAGTGTGTATTATATTACAATGGGCCCCGTGTGTTTCTATTGGGTGGTGTTCAATTGTCCTGGGAAGCCACACGCTTTCTAGCGCGATACTGCAATTTCACCAAAATGTTCCAGTAGGTCTCTGCTGTATGGAACCCGGAGTCGTTTTTGATAACCATCTTTTTTCAAGAGATCAGAGTTTTTTTCTGTCACCTATTTCCCATCCAGTTCTGGCAGGACGCCATTGCTGCCATCGAGAGATGGCACGACATACACACGTCCCCAAATTCTGGGAATGGATAGTAAAAATGGGATTACACTTAAATTATTGCATTGATGTTACACATTTAATCGTGCATATATTTGCCATTGCCTTTAATTCTCAAATGCAATTCTATTTATTTTTGTCAAGCAATTGGAAGCAGATGTGTAACATATGACAGTACTTGGTGCAGTTGATTGCGGTCTAGCAGTCTCATTCATTGGAAGAATGTTCAGTGGAAATGTTGTCATGGAATCGTGGGAAGTTGATAATTGTGGAGCATTTGTTACTTGTTTTTATTGAGGATTTTTGTCTTAAGTTGGCACACTCAACAATTGTTGCTTATCACATACAGGTTAATAGAATGTTACGCTTGTGCGTGCAGGCACTGCTCAGGCAAGCAGCGCTGTTGTGCATAGCTGGTTTGGGGCAGGCACTAGTCACTTTGGCTGTGAATGTAATGGCCCTTCATTCTTTATCTGCAAATCCTGCCATTGATTTGCCTTGGGAGGCACTACCGTTGTTCGCATTTGTGCCCACTTGCTTCTGCTATGTTTTTCTTGCTTGGACAATGCATTTGGTCTCCTCTGTGTTGGCACATCGCTATTCTGTTCAGAAATTTGTGCTCTGTTTGGACAGGGGATTGTTCTTTGTGTTGCATTGGAATGTGCAGCTTTTGCTGGGCTGCAGAATGGTGTGGTAGAAGGGGAAGACTCATTGCCGTTGTGGTGCCAGTTTGTCTTGGAAGAGGAGCTTTCCTCACCAGTCTGTCCTAAAGGAATTGGACATCAGCGTACCTGCCAACTCTCTTGATTTGCCCTGGAGACTCCTGAATTTTGAGCAATCCTCCCAATTTACGGGCACAGCCATATATCTCTCAAAAGGCCGTGCTAGCACCGTTGTGAAAAGAAAATAACTAAGGATGTCTGTTCCAAAATTTTCTGATCGCATGCGGAAAGCTCAAGTCACATTCACTGCAGTACACTGGTGTGGAAAAGCACATAAGGATAGGCCAGAGCCTACTAGCTGTCACGGTACACAGCAGCAGAGGTGCGACAGCTGTACCAATTTGATAGAAATCCTTGCGTCAGGCTGTGCCAAAACTGGGAAATCTGTTGAAATTGCGCTGTGCTCCCTCAAAATACCTGACCGGCCTCAAAGTTTTCTCAGTTTCGCTAGTTTGGACATCGCCCAATTCAGACACACAGAAAAGACGTAGCATGCATGCTTTATGTTGGGTGCCTGAAAGGTTTTCATTTGCAGCAACTTGCTGACGGTGTATTCGATGTAAACATTAGCCATTTGCCTGCCTGCCAACTCTCCTGATTTGCCAGGGAGATTCCTGAATTTTGTGCAGTTCTTTTTTTTGACACCCATAGCCTAAAGCGCTTCAGGCTCACTGCATGTATTAGCTCTAGAATTGCCACAGTTACAAGTAGAAAGTAATGGTCTTAAAAACCATAGCGGGGCATGCACTTAAACATCAGTGGCTTATTCTTTGAGACAAGCAAATGATTACTGGCAGGATCAACCAGGTTAACCATTATATGGGCATGGCCATGTATCTCAAGAAAAGCAGACCTAATCCCACTGTGAAAGAAAAGAACAAAGGACAGTAGTTCTAAAATTCCCTGGCCTTGTTCTATTGCATGCGGAATGGTTAAGTTACTTTTGACATAGTACATCGGCATCTTGCAGAAAAGCGTACTAAGATTGTGAAGGGGCTACTAGTGCTAGCTGTCATGAGACACAACATATTTTGTTCCTTAATTACAGATGTGTGCATGTGCCCTGTAATTATGAGTACTGACATCTACTAACTTTGCTGATAATCATTCATCTCTGACGTTCCTGTGGCCCTGAGAAACTGTAAAGTACACCAGTTTTCCTTTGTCGAGTCCTCTCCCGAATGTTGAGGTTTTCAGGTATGCGTGAGCAACGCGTCAGTGTAGTTTCTTTTTAGGAGAGACTGGTGCGCTTTTGCCCCTGGAGGATGAGCCTAACCTTGCCAAGGCAGTGGCCTCATGCAGTGTGAGATTTGATTGCATGTGTGGGGCATTTTAACATAGACTGTTTTGCTGCACATAACAGCCACAGCGGCAGCATGCGTCGCAGCTTTTGCCGAAAAGAGGGATTGGAGGCACTGTCTAGGTGCCTGAGAACTGCCCAATGTTCTTCTAGTGAAGGACCGACACGAAAGGGGGCAGCTTTGTTGGACATGAATGCTACTGGGCGATCGTTTGAATACTGCCTGCCCCTTTTCGTGCACTGCAAGGAGCCCAATTATGTGGAACTTAGGGTTTTGTTTGTGCATATTCCTGGTCAAAGCAGTTTGTAGGAAGGACACTTCATTCCATTAGTGCATTCTTTAGCCCTTGTTCCGGGCTTCGCAGTTTTGGCATTAGCAGTGCGTACGTTGACACTTGTTTGAAGAACCTTTATGGCAACTTTTGTCAGGGCTTGCGAATCGTGACCTGTCACATCCTATGTTAGCTCTGCTGTGTGGAGGAAGGTTGGGGATGAATGAGGCAGTTTGGATAGGTAAGCATTGTTTAATTCCTTTCATATCAATAAACAGTAATTGGTTATCCTGTGCTGCCTACTTGGAACGATGGGGTTTTGTGTATGTGCTGCACTCTTAGGCTTGCAAGTTATTCTGTCCATGACTTGGGCAGATTTAAGCAAGAACAGACAGCTAAGGCATAGCAGATTTCAGATTTATTGTCATCATATATTTTACTTGGCTTGTCTGCATCTTATTTATTCTATGGAACTATTGGCCATTCCTCAGAAAAGTGTTTTTCATGCTGTGAGCAGACCTCTTATGAAAGAGGGATTTGAGGTGCTTGATCTGATGTAGTGTGGTTCGGCTCACGTTTGTTTGTTGACAGGGCTGTGTTGTATGGTAGGTCATTATTTTGAAGGTGGCAGTTCTATGCTGCGTTATATCCTCTTTGGAGGCTTCGACGTGGTTGCAGTACTTGTTAAGAAGTTGCCTGTGTTTGGGGTTTTCTTGGGACTTCCCTCGGTTGGCTATAGACACATCTTATTTGCACATCCTTGCTGAAGTGTCAAACTAAGGCTTTGTGTGTGTGTGTGTGTGTGTGTGTGTGTGTGTGTGTGTGTGTGTGTGTGTGTGTGTGTGTGTGTGTGTGTGTGTGTGTGTGTGTGTGTGTGTGTTTCATTATTGTCAATGAAACCATCCTATGCCTGGGAGCTTCACATCAGTCAGTTTTTAAGCAAATTGTTTTATTCATTCCGCGGAAGCTTTTGTGTTAGCCAAGAGAGCAATTTTTGACGATGATGGTAATTGAAGCCCTCTGGAACAATGAAATGTGAGATAGTGGTCATTTCTTGTAGTGGCTGCAGAGGGGGCTTTTGGTTAGTGTTCCGATTTTACTGTAACAGGAAATCGCACCTTGCTACGTATCAGAAGTGTGTTTGTATCGTGTGCGTTGTTATTGTTGAAGGATCAGCTATGCTGTAGTGAACCGTGCTGCTTGTGCCACTAGGCAGCATGTAGCGAGTGTTGTGTTCTTGTCCCCTTTGTCCCAGTCAAAAGTGCGCTCCTTCACCATACGGTATAATGAGCAGCGTGTTTACTTTGGCTGCAGGTGAACTGCTGGTGCTTGTGCTAAACTCGTCAAATGCAGCATTGTTAACAAGCGCAGGGAATAAATATGAATTTCTGGAGCAGCGTGAAACAATATAGACGAGGCTTGGTGCTCTGTCTGCTTTATTCTTTGCTTTATCACCGCTGTGGTGTTCCAGTGGTTAGTGTTCTGCTGCCGACCTGAAAGATCCCGGCTGTGGCGGTCATGTTCCTATAGAGGTAAAATGCTAGAGGCCCTTGTATTCTGATATCACATTAAAGAAACCCAGCGGTTAAAATTATCTGTAGCCCACCACTGGCAATTCTCAGAGCCCACAACCAACCAACCAAATCTTTTTTGCACCAAGACCAAAGTACAGTGCACAGGACGGCCCATCAGTTGACGAACCATTTGTTCATAGTGAACATGTCCTGTTTGTCTCTACTTGCCCAGTCTGTGGTTTTCCATGACTTTGAACAAAGAACCAGTGTGTAGGCAAGTTGGTTTCACTCAGTTGAAATTGGCAGTGCACTACTAAAACACAGACTAAACTACCCAGGAAGGAGGACAAGCGCATCCACTTGTGCTTCTTGCTGCGTTCTTTTGTTTACATCTTAGTAGCGCACTGCAAATTACAACCATGACTTTGCACCTTTGAAGAGGACATTTAATAAAGATGTTAGTATTTTAATGAACAGATGTGATCTGCTGAAAATGATGAACAACCCACGTAGATTCATTTCAAAATGTTAACAGCGCAAGAACGATTAGGATGAGACGAGACAACAAAGGTAAAGTTTACCTTTGTTGTCTCATCCCTTCCTAATCGTTCTTGCACTGTTAACATTTTGAAATGAATCCACACCAACTTGCCCAAGCGTCAACCCTTGCAACCCACGTAGGACACAGCATAAGGAAGAAAACACAGATACAGTGCTGACTTCTAAACGATTTAGGTTTCTCTGCAAGGACTGAGCTACCTCTCTTTGCCACGTGCCAACAGTGACTCTTAATCCACCTTATGCTTCTCTGCCCTGAAAAATATTGCAAAGCTTAAGTCCTTTTTTGGAGTCCGAGATTTTTTCGGTTGATCTAAATTTTAACTTGCTGCACAGTCTTTTTGCTTCGGCCTTCACTTTCTTGAGGTCTTCCCTTTAAGCTAAATGATTGGCTGCTTTCGAGGTGCTGATGTGCCCCGAGTTATTACGGTGTTGCAGTTACCTTTAATGTGGACTTATCTTGGCCAAGCACTTTCGGTTCCTCCTGCAGCCCAACTTTCAGCCAGCCGTGGCACGGTGAAAAAATTGACAGAACATTGTTGTGTTAACCACTTGTGACACGTGCCATATGCACAGTGTAATTCCTTGCCTCCTCATTGTATATGTACAGTGTTTATGAACTGACCTCAGCCAAAGGAGCAGTTGAAATTTGTAATGTTACTGCATTGAGCAACTATAAATTCCTTAAGTATTATAAATATGTATATTTTGATGATGGCATGTGGGCCTAATGCAGCTATCCATGTTCACTGTGTTTTAACCTATTACGTGCACTCATAACCTCATAGTGGCAGTTAGTTTCTGTATTTACCAAATCGCTGGGTGACTCTTGCTGCCAAGGTTTGGTGAGCCACCTTCATATTTTCAACTTAACACGCTCCGGAGCCTTGGCAGCCCCCGTCACCTGTTGTTTTGTCTGCCTTGGAAAACTGCACAGAGTTGATTTAGCTTGTAGTTAATATATTGTATGCATTTCCTTTTTCTTCTTCTTTAGGCCTTTGCAGTCAACAGCGTGTTTCACCTTTTTAGTTGCACAGCATTCCCTGAATTGCGTGTCGTGTGTGGTGTGTATGTGGTGGAAGGTAACGCAGTTTCTTGTCCGGGGGAGGCTGCTGCCGTGCTCCGTGTGCTATTCGCCACACAAATGCGCTCAACTCGCTTGCGCTTCAAATTTGCCAACCGAGAACTCTCCTCACTGCACCAGTGGTGGAATGCAGTCATGGTACATGAGTGCTCCCCCCCCCCTGCTTTTTAGGCTGCCTTATGCAACTCGTTAAAGGCCAACTCCGGCGATTTTTTGGCCATGTCAAAGTAATGGTGCTTTTATGTTCCTGAGACGCTCCTGTTACGGGCCCGATAGCAGAAATACTCGGCAAATTGGAGAATAATTTTAAATAAGCAAAAAAGCGCAACACCGAAACCCAACCGAGTGTACTGTCTACGTATGACGTAGACGTTGTTACGAACGAACCGGAAGTCGTGCAAGGCATGCCGGTCACGCCGGCGCGGAGTATGAAAACTGTGACAGCCGGGACGACCAGCGAAGCGCTGGCCAAACCAACGCTGTCTGTCGCCTTGTGCACAGCAGACGCTCGCTGTAGCGGCCTAAGCGCCGAAGTTAGCGGTGCCCTCGGCTGCGTCACTTCCGCCGCCTTGCCAACACTGACGTCACAGACGCAATGTTGCCAATAATTGTGGGAAGCCAGGAGGGCGTTTGCAGACAATCTTTAAAATTCATTTGCAAACAATCTGCGTATGTCTCAAGCCTGTAATTTGGCATAAATGACGGAAACGTGCAAAGGAACGTACCCAGCGAATTTCACTGAGATCCATCGACCTCGAAAAATCGCCGGAGTTGGCCTTTAAAGGACCCCTGACAGCAAAATTTTTGTTGGTGACTTTTTTACTGTAATTTGTAGCTTTGGGTCTGGTAATCCCTAAGTTAAATCGTAAATGCTCTAGCGTATCGTATAACTAATTCTAGCGTAGTTAATTGTGACCATTTTAGCGTCACTTCAAAACGCCCGCCTAAAAACCACAAGAAACTAGCGACCCATGCGGGGAGCGTCAAAGACCACGTGCACTCAAGCTGTGGTGACGTAGAAAGCGCGGTTTTCAAATCGGGGCCCCGCGCGCGGTAGAGATAGAAAGTATGTGGGTGCCTCGGTATGGGTTAAACCTGTTAAGCGCGTGACCCCTCACGAAAACTACCTCGAGAGCAGCCCGACAACAAAGCGAGAGGGGTGCGGAACAATAGGCCTCGCCGGGTGCCAGTCGTCGTATTGTGCATGTGCGCCCCGCAAACGCACGCCGCACGCTTCGACACAGCAAAGAGAGTGAAAGCATGGCTGGCAGTCGGCTCCAAACACACTCAGAGATCGTCGACGTCATTGTTACTAGCGTATCGTCACTCAGGGTGATTTTTGTGCAATGTATCACACCGAACACGTAGCACTAGTGTCGATGTTGCAGGGCAGCCGATTTTTTGTTTTTTCTCCTACGCTGTTTGTCATCGAATTAAAATAACTTCCACGCGACGGATGCCGTTCAAATTTGGCCAAGAAGACCTATGCATACCAAGCGATCGAATGATGGGCACATCTCGATCTTGAAATTTGATGTCAGTGCTCCTTTAAAGGCCATTGCTGCGGGGATATGTAGGGCAATGCCAATAGAGGACTCTAATGGCCTATAGGCCCTGAAAATTATAAGGTAGCGCCAACTGCGTCCCTACGCCTCCTCTCCTAGCAGCTGCAGCAGCGCCTCTAGTCCAGGAAACTACGGTTTTCTTCCCGCTGTAGTGAAAACAGCTTCTTTCTGCTGCCGCCACTGGCACAGCAGGTTGGCATACCGAAGCATGCAGAATCTCCGTACAAACACTCAAGCGCGGTCGAGCACGCACCGTGCGCCGATCAAGTAAACCCAGAAGCGGACAAATAAGATAGCGCTTGCACGATATTTTAAAAAGCTAGAGCGTCACGCTCGAAAAACTAACGATTCATTGGCACCGCCGAGTTTGCAGTGCCGCTATCATCAGGGGCGAGTAGTACTTTCACTGATTACGTATCGTTCGTACGTTTTTACACTGTCGGACACCACGAAAATACGTCGCTCTTAAGCATTACATTGTCATGATTTTTTTTTTCAAGTTCTTTATTTTGCGGACTTTTCCGCTTAGAACCGCAGCGCCCGTGGGCGTTCTAGCGAAAAATTTGCACAAGCCCCCTCTTTCCAGCCAAGAGCCATGTTCTGCGAGCTTCGCAGCTCAACTAACTTGTCATCTACAAAGCACATGAGAGAGGAGGGGCGTGTACGCTGACACCAATGGCGCTACTTTAGTTATTTTTCAGGGACTTTATAATGACCAGACTTAGCAGTGGGGAATTGATTCTCAGAGCACAGAATCGTAATTAGTGTCTGTGCACTGTTTATTTAGCATGCAAAAGCGAGTTTCATTTGCTAGTACCCACGAAACACGAAACCTGTGTAAAACGATTTATAGATGTTTTTAGATGTTTTGTGTTTCATGGGTACTCTTTTCCCTCCACCAAAGAACGGTCGTGAGAATGCATTGTGGTTTTACATGTCTTCAATCAAGGGAAAAAGTGGTATGGAGCGTGAGCACGGCTGTACGTCCCTCCTGACGCGCTGTGCCACACAGTCATCCCTCAAGCGCGGCCGGCATCCGCTCTGAGCGCACAAAAGCGAACATCTTTCTGGCATTGTACACTTTTATTTATTCCATACTGAATATGACTGTGTTATATTGCGCGTTGTGTATAAAGAGATATCCCGACATTGGTGTGTGTGTGTGTCGTTTCTGCTGGCCCCTCAAGTGGCTGCTGCCCCTGAAAGTGCATTGTAGCGTGAAAAAATGACACGCACAAATGCCTTGCGCTCTGCTTGCAGTGACACTGTGCCATGTGACTGGTCTGTCATGCAGTGTGGAATGCCCCCAGTGGAAATGTGCTGTAAAGCAATCATAAATTATGGCTCCTAGTGAACTGAATCGTTCAATTAAGGTTGGATGACAGTTCTGCGCTTTGTTCTCTCTGTGACATAGGCGTGCGCACGGGGGGAGGGGCAGGGTGGGCGGCCGCCCCCCCCCCCCCATAGTCACATAATAGGGGGGGGGGGGCAAAATCTGCCTCCTACATTTTGACTTAAAGGGGCCATGACACCCAATTTTCCATCATAATCAGTGTTCTGTGGATTAATCCTTGCGCATTCACAAATAAGCTGGCGAAATTTTAGCGCATTTGGTCGAGCACTTAATTTATAATCGAATATATTATAAACACCAGTCAGGCAACACTGGTGCACTCGCGAGCCGTGACGTAACAAGCAGCTAGCTGTGCAAGCCTCTGCATTGCGGCGAACGATAGTGTTCCGGGGTCAGCTGCACGCGATATCGAGATATTTGAGCTTTGTTCAGCTTTGCACTGAAATTGAACGATTTGCAGCGGCTGAAACTGGTAGAAGACGACGGCTCCGTACTATGTCCGTACCGTGCTGCACGTGACGTCACACGCGCCATAGCAAAATGGCGTGGACAGGCTTTACTAGGGTCCCTAGAATATTGGCTAGTCTGCCGTCCGCGGAGGAGAGCGAGCACGCTTACCGAATGATGCGGGTGGTGGCGCTTCGAGCAGTCCTCATGCTGGGGAGCGGCGCTCCGCCGACCAGCTGCGTGTCGCCGAAGCGCGGGCGCACGTTCAGCATAGTTCAGCTAGACCATTTCTTGCAATATATTTTTTTGCTGCAGCGTAATTGTGCCCATGGCAAATATTAACCGGTTCGATTAACAAGTTCTCACGTGCTTTCGTGTGCAAAGGCTTGCTTTGCCGAGGCACATGTATCAAAGGAATGCATAGTAGTACGTGTGTAGGTTGTTTCTCAGGTGGAACGACACCAACTGACATTGAAAGAACCAGTTTACTTTTTTTTTCAAATACTTTATTGGCATGAGCATTAAAAAAAAGCTAAAACAGGGAAACTAAAGTGGTTATGAAAGCAAAAAATATGAAGAGTTGCGCAGGTAGGGAATTATTTACATCTTATCATTTTCAAATGCTTCAGCTGCTCTTTTTTTGTTGTTCTCTCATTGTTAGTGGTCCTTCACAAAAAAGCGCAGCCGTAGAAGAATCTAAAACTTCACTATTTGGCAAGTAATTTACAGTGGCGCACCGACGGGGGGGGGGGGGGGGGTTTCGGGGGTTGTAACCCCCCCCCTGAGGCCGACCACCCCCCCCCCTTCCCGTAACTGCCCCGCTGTCCTTCTCACCGGTAGTCCAAGGTTCATATCCAGAGGTGTCCTGAGGTCGACTTTTCCTGACTGGCTCTAGAAATGTGTTGTATTCACTCATCTACTCCTAAATTGAGGAGTGCTCTATGGCTCTGCGTTCCTAAATTTCCAGGGAAGCAGCTTTCCAATAATAATATCTGGGGTTTAACGTCCCAAAACCACGATATGATTATGAGGGACGCCGTAGTGAAGGGCTCCTGAAATTTTGAACCCCTGGGGTTCTTTAACCTGCACCTAAATCTAAATACACGGGCCTCAATCATATTTTCGCCTCCATCGAAAATGCAGCTGCCGCGGCCGGGATTCGATCCCGCGACCTTCGAGTCAGCAGTCGAGCGCCATAACTTATCACTAGACCATCGTAGCGGGGCGCAGCTTTCCAAGAAAAAATATGCTTTCACGGGTTGTCAGTCTGGCCCCTTTTTTATTTTCTTGCCCCTTTGATTACTACAATAGAGCATATGCCACGGCAAATATAAGAATAGAACACATCGAGGGATGAGCTCTCATTTCACTCCAGCCGCAACCAAAAATATTTCTCAGATACGTCTAAACGACTGTTTTTCGATCGTCAAGAGATCCTACGTCATAATTTTTCTCTCTCATATAAATTTCATTGAACGAGAATTCAATTCGCCCTTAAAACATAAGACTCTCGGCCGTGTTTGGATGTTCCCGTAGCCTGAAAATAATACTCTGCAAAAACACCTACACAAGTCGATATCTTCGGTTTTCTTCAGACCCCCCCCCCCCCAAAAAAAAAAGCGGAATATATTAGTCTTAGACATTAATACGAAGAGCCGGAACATACTGCAGCGCACAACGTGAAAAAACAAAAGAAAAACAGATGATATATTCAAGAAACTCACCAAGAATGGCTACGGAAAGTCATTTATTCAGAAAGCAGTTCACTTCCAAAAACACGACGCAAGCTGATAAATCCAGCAACAACCCCCCCCCCCCCCCCACCTTTCCCATCAACACCACCACAGAAATGCATCAGTCTCTACTATCCGAGTAGTGATCGAAACCATCGCTCCCAATGACCGGCCGCCGAAAGAGAAGACACCAGCTGAACCGAGAACCTGAAAGAAAGGCGGGAACCAATTTTGCAAGAGATCGCAACTCATAGCCGAAGATTCCGAGAACGCGGACCGCCGAATCAATTTTCCTGAAACAACAGTTTTCGCAGTTGAAACCAACTACCGGAAATGAATCCTGACATATGTTAACGACCCAAACAACGTGAACCGCGCTCAATGCAACCTACCCCTTGTGTACAGCACACAAAAAAAGAAAGAAAAAAAAAGAGAGAGAGAGAGGCATCTGCGTACCCACTTCGACGCGTCCGTCTAAAAAGCTCTCCACCCCCTTCACTGTTCAACTCATGCCTTCCGGTCAAGCCCTTGCACTGCTCTGTTCTTTTGCCGACAAGCACCGCCGCCGCCTGAAGCACCCTTCCATACCCGCCGAACAAGAAAAGAAGCTCTATTGATGTGTTTCCCTTCCTCAAACTCCGAAGAGGGAACCGTATGGTTTCGGGACAATGCTCACTCAAATTTTAAAGATAAGAAGGCGTCGGCGGCATCTGATCCATCCGCCAAGCTTCGACGCACGTGTTTTCTATTTTCTTCGGGGCTGCTGGTGAATGGTACCGTCTGTCGCTTAATGGCTGCAACGGAGTTGTCGCGCATTTTTTTTTTCTGAACCTCGTTGACAGCGGACGAACGAGACGTGTTAGTGCGGCGAGAAGAAAGGCCACCTCGCAAGCGGCTCGTTCATCAAAGCGACCGCGAACCCACGGAGGCTGTTTCTGAGCAAGCCTTGGAGCAACTAGTGTGTGCGTCGCCAGCCATTGTCGCAGCATCGCACGCACACAGTGACTTAAGCATGCCCACGGCCGCGGCTGTTCTCACCTGAGGCATTTTCTAACTCAGTGCCTCGGGCGGGAACTCCTTCACCCTTCTATGCGGGGGCCGCCTCCACTCTGGCTCGTCTCCGTGACGCCAACCCAGGGATAGAGCTAGATTCTCTCGAGCTCCATGATCTAGTCGACTTACTCACGCCGGACCTCCCGGCCCACTGTGTGAGATATGACCTGTCCCGCCACAGTCCTAACTGGAAGCTGATCACTGCCAGTTTTCTGGACGCCAAGCGCGCTACATTCATGTACCGCTTGGCAAGAGGGTGCCTGCCCATAACATTCAGGCCCTTCACAAAAATCCCTACCAGAGGAAAGTGTCCGTTTTGTGGCAGTAGGGAGGATTTGGTTCACATCTTCTCTCAGTGTGCACTCCCAGCAGCCCTCCATCAAAGGATAGCTAGCTTGTATGGCCACCCCGGAGTTCCATTCGACACCGTTCGGTTCTTGCATCCCCTGCCTGCGCAGGCGGTTAACCAGTACGTGCTACTTCTCGTCGAGTGCTCTTACCAAGTTTGGGTGGCACGGTGCGCTGCCGTTTTCGATGGGAGGCGGCCGGGTCTTCCTGAAGTACTTGCAAAAGTGCGGAAGGAGATCTGGTTTGTCCTCCACCGGGAACGGCAGCGCCTGGGCGTGAAGAAGTTTCTCGAGACCTGGCACCGTCCGGCAGTGATCATCAGTGAGTCAGGAGGGCAGATCACCATCACCTTTTAATGATGGCTCCTTTTAAGGTACACCGAACTGGCCTAGCGTGCCGGTCACTTGTGTTTGCGGAACCAACAGCCCGAGCCGGTCTGGGTGCATGCGACATCCGTTGCTACACCGCGGTGATGACGGTCGAGGTCTCCGCTGTTGCTTACCCGTGCTTTGCATGCGCCCGGGTAATCCAGTCGCCTTGTTGGGCTCCACCCACGAGGTCCATGTCGGTCGGTTCCGTTCTGTGCTCGGCGACTCTGTTCGCCGCGACGGACGGCGGCCCCCTTGTCCGGGTAGGACACCGCTGGCCTTCGGCCATGCGGTACTCCCTGGGTACGTCTAGTTTGGGTGCGGCGACCAAGGTTGCCGCGCCAAACGGTAGCCCCAATGCGGTCGCAGTTCAGTGCCCGACGATTGGACTCGTCGAGCCGAACTGTGCCCCCCCCCCCCCGTCCGGGTAGGACCCCGCCGGCTTCCAGCCGCGCGGTATTTTCTGGGTACGTCTGTTTTGTGTGCGGCGACTGAAGTTGCCGCACCAAACTGTAGCCCCATGGCCGAGTCTCTCTGGCGTGGGGCCGTGAGACTGGCTACGTCTGTTTGGTGCTTTGCGCCGAGCGGTAGCCCCCTTGTCCGGGCAGGGACCGTCTTTCCGAAACAAATCTTCCCCTCCTCAACCCGGGGGGGAGGTCGTGCCGGGATAGACGTATGGATGATGATGGGTTGATGAGTATCGTAGAACTCTGGGACAAAGTGCCTCCGGGCGCCGCGTCTCCTCCCATCTGACAACGGCACGACCAAGAAGCCGTGGCAGAAGAAGTAAATGTTTTTAACGACGTCTTCTAAGAAAAAAAGAACCTTGGGAAAGTGCGGAAGGTCTGTTGGGGCGGCACGTTTCCTTTTCTTTTTCTCAGTAAACGTCTCTCGCCCTCTCTTTTTACCACTTCTTTTTTGCATGTACATCGGACGGAAACTACAAAGTTTGATGTGCACACATGCGTGCACGTTCAGTTTGCTTGCTAGAACTTGTTGCTGTGTTTGCTGCGTGAATCTGAAGCCCTCTCTCGAAGCGCCAGTCGAGCGAGGCTATGGTCGAACACATCCTCACCTACTACCCAAAAAGGATTTCGTGTTCATATTCAAGCGACGCAGCAACAACACCGGAATGCCCGATTACGTCCATAGAGGAGCCGGTAACTCAGCAGATATCGTCGTCTCATGCGTCCATTAACCAGTCAATTTTTACTAAGGATGGTTCAGCCGCCGAACCTATATGCGCCGGAGTGACCTGGGAATCTACGCTGGAAAGTCAGTAAGTGCGGCTCTAATGCAGTTTATCCGTGAGCTGAGAATTGTACTGTACGTGTGCTGCATTGAACTGTACATGCTATTTATAATCAATACTATGTAGTTTATAAGTAATATTTATGGTGCGCTTTGAAATTTATTGTTTGGTGAGACTCCAAGGAAGCGTAGGAAATTATCAGCTGCAGCGTTTTTTAAGAGTTAAAGTTGCCATGCATGCGGGCTTGCTCGTATGGCATGTTCTTATTACACTGGTAGTGCAAGTACACGGGACACAAGAAACACACACGAAAACACACACACGGCGCTGGGTGTCTTCATGTGCCTTTCTTGCGTCCTGTTTGTATGCGCTACCTACCATAGTAATAAAGTTTTAACATCATTGCGCGACCGCCAGCCAGCCGACATGTCGGTTCAAATTGCAGTTTATTTTCTACGTGCACTGCTCCACTGAACGGTTTTTTGGCCTTGTCAAGTTATTTCAAGACCTTTCTGTAAAACGCTGAATAATCATGATCATAATTGATGTTATTATTATTATTATTATTATTATTTGGTATTTTATTTGTTGTCGCATTACTCCAGCTGAAGTAAGGAAATGTCATATTATGCAATGTGCTTGCCCCCCCCCCCCCCAGCACTCCTGTAATCTTGTCAGAAGTTCAACCCCCCCCCCCCCCCTGAGAGAAATCCTGAGTGCGCTAATGGCGCATGCTCTGTGCATGTTAGTGCAGGCAGCTGTACCCACGTAATGAAATCGGCAAAATCGAGAATGCTTCGCTCGTGTAGCACACTATTTAATGACAACTAACAGTGCCGGGGAAACTATACGGGATGTTATTTGTAGCAATTAGGATATAAATGTGATTAAAAGTCCCTGCCGGCGGCAAGTTATCTTTTCGTCCACTTTACTTTCTTCACATTTCCTAATTACTACAAATAACATCCCGTACACTTTCCATGGCAATATTGTCTGTTAGAATTCTCATTAAATATATATATATAGTGTGTTTCACAAAAAAAAAAACGAGCCCTTAAGAGTCATCTTCTTTGCTCGTGTAGCTTATTTACGCTGAAGAATGTCGTGAAGCTGTTCTCAAGGACGGTTATAATATCCTTAAGAGAGCCCGAAGGGTACATCAAACCTCAATTGTGGAAATTTGGTGTGGATTCAGAAGCGTGATCCACAGCACTGCGCTTTTCCACAGAGAGCAGCAATGTACACTCATTACAGGAAGTCTTCCTCAGGATCTTTCTAACTGTGTACCCTGCCACATCATAAATAAGCATTTCATGGCTTTTTGCCGTCACAGAAGACGCGTGGTCCGACGAACTGATATTGCGCAAAGCGCTTGTTGAGCATCACCAAACATTCCTCCATCAATCAAATTATCCAGCACAGCAATCTTGCTTTCCGTTTGTACCTCAGGAAGAGAAGCCAGAGCAGTGATAACTTCTGGGGCACAATTTCCTGATTTATGTGGTTTTGCAATGTTATAAAATGCTAGCGAACTATCACTAAAAATTCTGCTGCAGTTGGATTGTCATTCGTTCCCGGCCCCAGATTGATCAGGTGAGGTCCACGTAGTCCAGCAAACACGCCGTTGCAGTTGTGGTCGTAGTGACACAACGGACAATCCGCAGCACCACAACACAACACAACGAACAAGCAGGCGAAGCAATGAGCGGGTGACATTCCGAAAGCGCGCAGCGCCCCCTGCGGGGTCATTTCGAAAGCGTCAACCCCTCCCCATACGGTGCGCCATGCGGACGGTAGACTAGCCAGTATTCAAGGGACCATAGCTTTACAGTAGGCGACTTCTAGGTCTTGTTTTGCACTGAAATAGTCTTTTTACGGCCCACTTTTGAAATCCGTATAGGCATAATAGACCCTCTACTTGTAGTTTTCGCTGAAAACCACAAATCTTTGGGCGACCGTGTCATGTCTCTTTGATAGGGGGGGGGGGGGGGCGCTGCGATGAGCCTTTGACCCCCTGATGGAGAACCCTGCGCAGGCCTATGCACCTACCGCAGGGCGAAACCAAAAGCCATCACCTATGGGCCCTTCACAGCGATGGGCCTATATTTTCCTTCCTCTTATTAGCCCTTTTGTTAAGAGTACTGAAACAAGGATTCGAACTGTCGTATTGCTAGGGGCACGTAAGGTCAGCCATTGTGCAGCCTAAACCTTATTTAAGTTTTTGCGGGTGCTGAATCGGAGAGTGAAGCTCCTGGCCATGTAACGGCGTAGATCCAATTTGTGAACAACGTATGGCGCAAGTTTTCGCAATTCATCTCCGTGATGTCGGACATCATTGGCCTGTGCATCGTTCAGAAAGGTTTCTGCCAGCGCAGTAGACACGTTTAGCTGACCGTATTTCTCCTCCCGCTCAGCCAGCGGTGGCGCCACTGCGCATGCGCGGGACGCTCACACATGAGCGCCTGACCGGACAGTCGCCTCCCGTCCGCTTAAAGGGGTCATGAATAGAGACCGGATTTTTAGGCAAATGTCTGTTTGGTTCCTTGCATTCCTATCGTGCCACTTTGATACATGAGCGTGAGTTAGAGGTTAAGAAGGGGTTTTATAGTGTTTTTATAGTGCCTATAAATGCCTATTTTCAAAAACGGCGCCTATACGAGCACTATTTAACCTCAAATTTCGCTTTCGAGTGCAGTTTGAAACCGTTATTCATGTTACCGGGCAATATTGACCTTTTAAAACTCTATGGGGTTCAACCTAGCCCTCTAGTTCAATCAAAAACCGGAAAAACAACCGCTAGCAGCAGTGAACCGGAAAGGAAGCCCGTCTCAGCGTCTGCAGGGGAATGGGGAGAGGGAAATAAAGATTGGAATCAGAAAGAAGAGGAGAGCGGCGTCCATTGCCCAGGACGCGGCGGGTGGCTTGTACAGCCGGTTGTCCAGTCCAGTGTCCCCAAGGAAGTCGAGAAGAGCCTTATTAAGACCTGGGTGTGTCGGTGGGCAGGGAACAAGAGGTCCCTCTGTGCAGCCGCGGGAAGGTGGAGAACGAATGCGAAACCGTGGAGTGCCGTCTGGGGAAAGGAGGGTTTAGATCAAAATAAATAAAGAAATGTGGTGCGCACGTGGCTCTTGTTTTCTTTGTAATTTACTTCTGAAAAAATTACACCATTTCCCGCTAAAGGGGACCATGAGGCGATGCGAAGCCGCAGCACTTGCACGATCGCGTTCCGTTGGCGTTCTTTGGGCATGCTACTGACCTCGCGTCGTGGAACGCGAAGAGGAACGCTACGCGCGTCTTGTCTTCCCTCTAGCCTGGCCGTTAATTCTGACAGGGCGAGCGGGGAACGCGGTCGGCAGACGTGCGAGAGGGGGGCAGCGGAGGAGAGAGAGGGGGGAGGGGACGCGCATGCGCTGGTGCTCATCGCGGAGTTGCGCAGGAGAGAATTTCGGCATGTCTAGCCCGCGTTTCAGAGCAAGAGAGGAAAGGGGGAGGGGAAGTGGAGAGAGTATGCGCATGCGCAGTAAGGGTGGTCACGCCGCACACCACCACCACCGGATTGAACTCCGCCATAAGATACTTCGCATCTAAAAGCAGCTCACGAGGTGACACCGGGAGTTGCATGCGTGCCCAATGAAGAGCGTTTTACCACAAGAATGTTTCAAATTAGTTCATTATGAGCCAAGAAACCGTGATGTGAGAAGGCGATCTTAAAACCCTTGCCACTAGCCCCGTGTAGCCTTCGCAAGCCAAGTCCCTTCCCTGCCCTCTTCAGTATCGGAGCCGTAGGATCACATGACGCAGACGCATCAACACGTCATGCGCACGTGCCAGGGCAGCGCCCTCTAGCTCGTGAACGCGATCGCTGTTGAGTCGTTCCGGCGTTCCTTTCTGTGAGATGAACCCCTCGGTGCGCGCACGTTTGGAGACGCCGGCTCAGATCATGTATCGTTATCGCGATACACCGCGTCGCACAGCTAGAACTGTTGTAAGGGACGATGCACCAAAAAGGCGCCAAGCGTTGTTGGGGCTGGCATCGGTACGACGCGGGAATGGCGAGAACACGAACGCAGGCAGTAATATTAGTCTGGCATCTCGCTGCGATGAGAAGTCAAAAAGAAAAAAAATTGGCGAAGGTTGCACTAAGCCGCGCAAAGCTCGAAACAGCGAAACTGGACGATTCTGAAGACTCATCTGGTCGCTTCGGTTGTTTCTAGGCCTTAGCTAGGTGATGCAGGTTATTTATACGTTGATACTCAGCGTAGAGAGGTTCGAGTTAAACCAGACAGTCACAGACACGACACGGATGTCCAAACTCCCGAGACAGAACCTCGCGCTGAAACGAAGCGTTCGCACCTCATAGATCTACGGGCACGTCGTCGTTGACGTAGGCCTTCCATCGCTTCGGGGTCTTCTCGAAGCCGCCGTTGCCTTTCCCGTTCCCTAGTATTCTCTGGTACGTACTCGAGCTCTTCGCCTCGCCGCCACAGCCATTTGTTGGGCTAAATGTTGCCTTCTTCATCTTTAGATGACCACCCAAGCAACGCTGGCCGACTGCCGACGTTTGGCTGATCACTGGCAAATAGCCGGCAGCCGACTTCACTGGCCACCAGACATCCGAAAAGGGTCGGCCGGAGGTGCGCTGCCAGCTACGTCGGCACTAGATCGGCTGCACGATTCGCGCCACCGTCGGTGGCCGAGTGAACGCCGAGCGCGCCAAACGCTTGTCGGCACTTGGTCGGCTGCACGATTCGCACCACCGTTGGTGGCCGAGTGAACGCCGAGCGCGCCAAACGCTTGTCGGGGCGACAAGTCGGCAACACGTTGTGCCGGCCTTGGTTGCCGGCAGAGGATTCGAACAGCGTGTATTATTTTAGGGCAGCATAAAATACAATGCAGGAAGTGTAAAAAACTCCTACAGTGTGATTTTTTAAACATTACAAAAATCACCTGTGACACACAACATACTTGTGGTCCTTGAGCTGATTACACCAAGTGGTAGAGATTATTTGTGCGAACAATCCAAATACATTAGTGGACTAAACAAAAATAATAGCGAGCCATTACATTCGTGGCATGGTTTCTCCAGGCGTGCATATCTACTTTTAAAGATTTTTTCGAGACCATCATTCGCCAAGTGTGCGGACAGTATTTATATACCATGGGCGTAAACTAGGCTTTTGTCGTTGTTCGATGCTTAAAACTGATTCTTACAAAAATAAACGTGACTGAAGCAACAGTGAACTTCTGCCTAAAATTTGATGGCATAAATATTAAATCGTAAGATTTCATTCCAATTATTGCAAACGCAGTGGCTACAGTTAGTCAGTTGCAGTAGGTAAGTCAGTGTAATTTTAAGGTCATTAATGAACTTTATTTAGATAGGCGATTATTTATTTTGCTTTTTCATGCAAGTAATGTCACCCGCTTGCATTAAACCGAGCTCACATAATACATTTATGTCATTTCTGAACTAAAACGGCCATTAAAAACCATCCTGTATAATCTAAAAGAAGCATCGTCTGTATACAGACAACATGAAGCATGAAAATTTTTGCGTGCTGCCCGAGCAGCGCTGCACACCCAAACAGTCTGTGGATAGAGAGACGCAGTGTTTGTTCTAACAGCTAGTCCTTTATTATGTAATTTGCGCAATGTAATGAGTAAAAGTTCTTATCTTTCGCTGACGGATAAGTCAGGCAAGCGGAAATACCATATATGCTATGTGAAAAAAAACTCATCAAAAGGCGTGGCCCGCAATGTAAGATTTAGTACCAATACACGAACAAGAATATTCTTTCAAGATGTTAGAACGAACACATAGCAATGGCAATCCACTGAAGACTCGTGCTGTGAAAAATAAAACGCAGGAGGCGGAAAAGTGCGGGAAAGAAGAGGGTCAGAAGGAACCGCGCTGCTCTACAGTATAGAGCGTGGAGTGAAAAGCAATTTAAAAAAAGAAGCAAAAAAACATGCGCTCGGCGGCCCGCGCCCCGGAAGGTCCCGGTGGGGAGAGGGAAAACTTCTTTTTTTCTTTTTTTCCGCTGTTCTCCGGTTTTCTTTCACAGCGTGGAGCCGCCTCCTCTTTCGAAGAAGCCGCACATCTGCAGGCCGCCGTCAGTGCCCAGCAGTGCTTTTTGCCGCCAAGATAAGAAAATGGGACACGGTCCGAAACAGCACCGCTAAAGACTTGCGTTTGTCAAATTTACTCATGTACGTCTAGGTAGCAACAAATTTTCAATTAAGTTAAGCGAATTTATCTTTTTTTTTTATTGTGCAATGTAGTACACCTTTTACCTCCCACAGATAATAAGCTCTGCTGAAACCAGGGACTATACAGTTACGACGGGTATATTCCCCGATATGCCTATTTGAAAAGTTTTCTGTTATCCCATCACTTTGTCAGAGGTCGCCTTGTATATGTTTGTGACATTCATCCTTTTAGCACAGCATTCAAATAAAAATGACCCTTGTTTTTTAATAAAAGACAAAGCAGGTACACCGTAACCTACATTATAAAGAAGTTAAAATACGCACAATTAGGATATCACTGCCTCAAGATACGAAATATGCCAGTCAGAAGTCGCATTGTGGTCGTTTTATACGTCTTGAAAATACTAAACAAAAGATAAGCGAGCGAATATGATGCATGGAAATGCATGAGAAACATTCCGCGGATTTTTCTATCTTCTTACTCATACGTATAAAAGAATCGCATATAATGGAGCATTTGCGCGGGTAACGCGCACGCACACTGCTGTTCTGTTGGATCAATGTTAAGAAAATGTTTGCTATTTCCGTTATTTCACAGAATAATAATTATCCATAGGAGCAACACGTGCTTAAAACTGGACGCTGTAGCTTTATATTTCTATGATTCTATGGACGCTTGTAGCTTTATATTTCAAGACGCATTAGACAAATGCATAGCTAGTGCCTCGCGGTAATCTGCCGTCGACGGTGCCTCGCATGCAAACCGAAAAAAAGTATAAAATACATTGCTAATAGTAGACGCTTCACGTGCCGTTGACGATGTGTGTGGCTGACTGTCTGCGCAACGTGAGCGTACAACACGTTTCTACACATATGGAGGCTTAATTATCAAGTCCCTTGCCGACGCACCACATGGGACCAGGTGCACTGCTCGACACCGTTAGATTGATTTATATATTTGTCCAGCCTTACACCGTGCTGCATAGAGTGATGAGGATTTGTCAGCAGAGCTCATCAATCTAACGCCGTTTGTTATCGAAGCAGAGCAAAATAACGCGACGTGGTGAAAAGTATTCGTCTCTGACCGAGTGACAAGTTGAACACCGGTCAATTTTACTTTGAAATTCAACATTTAGGTTTCGAGCTAACAAGCGCGAGCGCGTTCGGGCAGTATGGTGAGGAATAAGTCATGTAGTGCAGCTACAAACCGCGATGACGGCCTTTGGTCAAACAAGGAAAACAGCAATGACCGTCAACCACAGACGTAAGGGAAACTTCAGGCTAAGGAATAACATCGAGTTTTTGCTCCGAACTGACTGAAGTTAAGCTATTATTCGGATGCTGACTAGAATGCGATGGCCATAATGATGAGCGCATGCATTGACTCAATAGGGAAGTTGGAATTCGTTCGGCGTTGTGAAGAATTATTCGTTGGAGACATATCGTTAAATATTTTATAACCTTGAGAAATCGCAAGATTTGAACACTCTGGAGATCAATGTATTTGCCACCAGGAAGTACATAAAGGATAAGAAAGTGCAATCACACGAATTTATTCTTTAATGTGGCTTTACAATGGTCCATTGGGCTGCGGTATAGAATGACTGAAATAGTTCGCAATGGCACGTTGATTGTAACCGACCACATACATTACACCATCTATTAGTAATAAAATTTTATTGAAAATGAATTAATTCAATCTTTCTCCCATCGGAAAGGTTTTGGCTGCTTTATAGCGAGCCCCAAAAAATATTAATTTCGTCACACGAAACGTGCGAAATAGAGATCTCGCGGACTGTACAACTTTGCTGGAAAATTTCAGCTGCGTGTTTCAGGGGCGCGAAAGCTCTAACTGATTATATGAAAAGCTGAATTGCCCAGTGATCTTAAAATCTGGCGTTCTTGCAGCTTATTAAATGTCCATCTGTCTGAGAATGATGTCGCATTTGCAGTTCTGCTCCAATCAATAACCCCAGCACTAAAGTTATGTTTGCTGTGCCTCAGCATTCCCGAATCCAGCCGAATATTTCTGATGTGCACGTTAAGTATTTGACTAGGAAAAGGTACAATTACGGAGTTGGTTAGGGGTGGAATTTAAATGTCGAAGTTTTTCGCCTGTTTCGCAAGAAACTTCGCAACCTTTAGCGATCGGGCCGCCGAGAATCCCTCCGCCGCATTGTCATGAGTACCGATCAAGCCCTACCTCTTATGATGAAGCCACTTATATGCTCAATGTACAGTGGTACGACATGAGTGCTTTCAAGTGTACTGAGCGGTTTACGGTTTCTGCTTGAAGCTCAAGAAAACGTACCGCTTTGCATGCATTAGATGCAAAGCACTTGAGTGAACCAACAGCAATAATGGGAATCAAATGCGAGTGCCGAGCAGAAATTGTAATTTTGATCGTGATACTATAGCGCGCTAGGCTCTATTAAATATCTACGATTTTGAACTGTCCACGGAAAATTATCATCCCCTCTCCGCCTTGTCTATGAGCTCAAGTGGGACAGTTCGGCACTTCTGGAACGCTAGCACGGTGCTCACGCTTTAGCACTGTCGTGAATATAAATATATGATTGATCTGATCGAGCCGCATGACAAAGGGAGGACATCAGATATAATGGTTACATTATGAGTGTGCGAAGATTGAACATTTGGAATATCGAATCGAATATCGTCATACTTGATTCGGTCTTCGGGAATAGCCCATATGCGTTAATACGAATATTTCAAAATATCATCTATGCCCAAATAAACACCAAATTAGCGTAAAAATACGATAATTTCTACGGTCATAAGCTATACGTCGTTTGCAGAGCCAGAATTCGATAGTCCGCACACACTGAAGAGTTTTAAAATTTCTACTTGATCTCAGTTTATGGTTTTCATGGTAATTTGTTTTAATGTAGAGTACCAACAATATTTTGTGTTAACACCGAAAACGGTTCAATTCAATTTCGATCCACTTCTTGCACGCATTAGCGCTGCCCTAAAATGTTCAGGCATGTGCTTCAGTCGAAATTTCCCGCTCCTTTTTTTTCTCACCCGAAAGAGCTGATATAAGCAACACGTGCGTTCCTCCGACAAAAAAAAAAGTGGTGAGATCTCTCTCCCAGAAAGAATGACAAGGCCTGAAAGGAGGAACGGTATGTGCCGGTCTCCGTCGTGTTAAGAGGGAGGCGGGGCGTGCAGCGGGGCTACATAGCGGGGCGCGGACCCCGCACCTCTCGCGTTTTCTTTTTTTTTTCTTTGTCACAGCGCTGGGGAGGGGAGCAAGCTCCATGCGTCAGTTCCCGCCAAATTGTAGCTCTTTCGAGCGAGGACGCTGCTTGAAACACCTGCACAGAGACGGGCAAGCACTCAGAGGCATTTCGTTTGCCTTGCTCCTGGAGGCGGCCTTCTCCCATTGCCGAGGATTTGAAGCGAACTCGTAAGTGGCATTTATTTCCTCGCTGTATCGCATGGTGAGTTTTGTCTAGCGACAAAATCAAATTTTATTTGCACAATTGATGCGTCAATCTGGTCGTCTCTTCTAGCTGGCAGATCAGAAATGTTCAGGCGAACGGCGGTTATATTTGTCCGTGGACCAAGACTTCGTTGACGGGCAAATATGTCAGATTTTCTTGTTTTTATTTGTGGCATCTTATGTAAGACCGTGACATATTTTGCCGTTTTCTCTAGGGAACCCTGCAACAAGGACTGTAGTGTGAATAGCGTGCTGCGCTGCTCTCGCCAACTGAAAAGAACTCTGGTAAGATGCATGCTTGATCACAAAAGCCTTACGCAATCGCTTTTCACATTGAATTTGGTCGCAGGTGTGCTGTAAATGCCTACTGCACAATATGTGACTGGCCCGCGGCCGCTTTGAAGGTAAGATTGTGTTCTCATTAATCTATTTATTGTACCATTTGTTTTCCAGTGACATAGCCAACAACGAAAACCTCGATCCATCCTCTCTCCACATATTATCTAGTCTGTGCGCTGTGGAGCTTGAAGCACTTCTCGGAATTTCAGCCACACTCGCATTTATTGTAAGTGCAGTGTTTTTCTTATTTGTGCAGCGACAAAATTATTTTGTTTAGTTGTGTGAATAGAGTTTCTAGACGCGACATGACTGTGCAACTGGTCAAGTAAATAGTCTACCTTTCTCACAGTATTATTCATTGTTGTTTCTTTCAGTTTTTCCCGACAGAAGAAAATGCAAGTCTAACATCTCGACGGTAAACGTCGCATCTGCGCACAGGGCCAAGAGCACGAGAAGTGGCCGAAAGAAGGGAGCCGATCCAACAGGAATGCCGTCCGTCTTTATATTTATATATGTCAGCGTTATCATGCCGTGATCACATGGACTGTAAGGTTGCGTTGCACAAGGGCTGATGCAAACACTCCGTGCGAACAATGTTGCATGGAAAATTAGTGCATCTATACAATTGCAAAATAAAGATCTAAAGAGAGAAAACTTATATTCACGTCTTTCTTTGCAGACCGTTAGAGGCGTTTAATTCCGTCTTACATGTGCACTCGCCCGTAATTAATTCAGATAGAGTTTAAACGCCTCTATAAACTGCCCGTTCACATTAAATACGACACGCATCAACACACCAGAAAAAACAATTGATGCGTTTTGTTAGAACACGCACAAAAATAAGAAAAAAAAAAGCAGAGCAATACTAGCGAGAAACGTCCGCAACCGACCCTCGGCCGTCGGTAAATCGACGCTTATGTAAGGTCGGGCATTAGTCAACCCGCGAGCGGCATGCACTCGGCCTCGTCGGCCACAGTGGACGGGCCTACATTGGGTGCCGACGCAGGCCCACATGAGGCCAATGTCAATCCCCGAGACCGGCCCTACATCGGGTGCCAAGGTTGGGCCAACGACAGTGCAGTTGGCCAGCGACGTCAGGCCGACATTTTGCCAAGGATAAAATGTTGCTTGGGAGACCACAGCCCAATGAAGGCTTGTAAGGCAAACGTGCAGGTACTGTTCCGCAGCTGGAAATGAGGTGCGCACAACGTTCCTCTGCACAACAACGGAAGTGCTCCTCTGCACCACTGTTTTCGGCCGTTTCATCCCAATTACTTGGTGATGTCGTCGCATGATGGTACCCATGGGCGTGCGCAGGGTTCCCCTTCAGGGGGGGGGGGAAGGTTCGTCGCAGCACCCCCCCTCCCAATTATGTCAATGTATGGCGCTGACATTGCGCCCCCTCTTACGGCTGAGAGGTGGATAGGGGGGGCGCAATGTCTCTGTGCGCACGCCTATGATGGTACCTTCTTGAGTCAGTGGCAGTGGCCGTAGCCAGGGGGGGGGGACACCGGGCCCGTGGCCCCCCCCGAAATGTTTTTTTTGCCATGGCATACAGAGCTCAAAATGACACTCGATCACATTGGCCTGCCCGACCCCCACTTCAGGTCAAGGAGGTGTCCCCCCTGAAAAAAATTTCTGGCTACGCCCCTGGTCAGTTGGGACATATATGTCCACTTTTTCTAACGAAGTACTGGCCTGATTTTGATAAAATTTTGTTTATACTATTTCTTCGTAGTTTATATGTGTATACCACAGCAGGTATTTATAAATCGTGTCAAAAATATAGCTGAACCTACAAAGGGTTAAGTGGAGCACCACGTGGTGTAAATTACGTCTCAATGTGGACCAAACTGATGATTTTCTCAAATCCGCGATTTGTTCTCGTAAATATAAACTTCAGTGGTCTGAAAATATTTTTGACGCAAAACACACCTTCTGTATAGTAAGTATTCACTACTCAGATATTCATACAGAGCACAATATTACAATGGAAAAAATGCAAACATACAACACTTTGGCGAAATGTCTGGAGGCGTAGGCAGAAAAATTGCAGTAATATTATTCAGCTTCAGATACCTTACACAAACGCCCTTGTTTATTAAGAAGCTAAATTTGGTACTGAAATGAGAAATTATACTTTCAGAATAAATTTTCTGAGAAGCATCACTCAGACGAGATTCTCAAAATTCGGAGGCTCCCATGCGACCGAAAAACTTTTTCTCTCCCTAAATGTTGTAAGCACTTCACTGATTTCAATGCACCAAATAAGCACGATTTTTTTTTTCAGATACATTTGCAATGGTCGTCAAAATGGCTGGCACGTTTGGAGTGAAATGACCTGACTTTTATTTAATATGTGCCGAAAAACTCAAAGGAAGCTCCCATATGAATCAGCTATCCTAAAACAAAGCAATGCCATTAACCCTTCCATCATATAAGAATGCACACACATGTTCCAAACGTACTACGCCTACAAAAGAGAATAACAAATATAAGGCTAACCAGAGAAGCATCACATATGCATTAATAAATACACTATTGTACACATGCACACAAATGACACATTGTTAAAAGCAAACACTTTCAAGTTGAGTTTGCAACAAAATTAAAAAGCAAATAAACTGTTGCTTGCACAAGAAAATCCTGTAGAGCAGTCACTGCCTGCCTCTGTTCAGCAAGGTATGGCCATAAAAATGTATTGTACTTGCATACTCAACATAGGTTAAGTATGCTCAATGATTGATGCACTCATAATTACTTTAAAATTTTGTTTGCAGGAAATTTATGGCAGAGGCAAAACAAAGTGGAATCCATTTATGTTATTCACAAGTTTAGCAAGCTTACAGATACGACAATGAAACCACAGCAGATAGAGTGGCTGCTGCTTCAACTAGCCCCAGAAAATTAGAAACATGTTTCTCATTGTGACCCATTGTTGCACATCAGTTCGACAAAGAAGTGATCAGCACTTGTTCAGACATTTTTTTCCATTTTATATGGCTCTTGTGAAGAGGTGGTAAAATCGTAAAATCGTGTTCTATGTGGTTGCAAACAGGCCCGAAACTGCCCATCAGCTAACAGCCTGCCTTAAAATGTTTCTACATAATGTAGAAACACGGCATGACTATGTCAATGGAGGTAAATCGACAGGTATGATGGAGTGCAAGCAGAAGTAAATCAGCCTGTACAATGGAGTGCTACAGGTATTGCCTCAAACATTTTTAATCCCTGTGTACAAAGATAAGCTCCCTTCAGCCTAAGTGGCTGGAGCCAACTTGGCCACTTTTCTCAGTTCTTTGACACTAGACACTGGGCACTGCATGGCTGTCCAGCTGACGGGCACCATTGGAACACCTGGGCGGAGATAAGCAGATCTTGGTAAAGTGGCATTATGCTCATACCCATATTTGATAATGCTCCATGCCATTCCACGTCAAGAAAGCATATGGCAGCACCACTTCTTGGCTGAAGTCATCAGTGGACTTCAATGGCAATTTATGGCGATTCCAGTGTAAAAATTTCATAAGCAGATTTCATAAGCAGATGCTCTCGGTGTCTACTCAAATGCATATGAGTGAAACTGCATTTCTCCAGCAACACCTTATCGTAGGAATAACCAAGGGTGTTACTTGAATGCAGCGCCTACTTGGTCAAAAGCCGGCACATTGCACCATTTGGTGGAGTCACAGAAGAGCTATGAGCTCACTTGCTAATGCTTACTTCCAATGATTATCAGTGCTTCAACTTATGCTGCTGCCTGCACAAGCCCCAGCCCAAAATTAATAGGAGTTGCAAAGCTTTTGTTTAGAAAGCTTAAGGTGATAATTCTGGAACAGTTTTTGATTAAACTAGCCCTATATATGCCCCAATTCGATACATCGCAAACGTCGCACCCAGTGGCTTCAATAAACAACCAAGACTACAAACAAGAGCGCGCAAATGTCAAAACAGGAGGTTTGGCGGAGATCATTAACGACTACATGAAACATGCTAGTGACTGCACTTTCAATGAAATTACTGTGCAACAAGTTTCTTGAGGACAGGCAAAAGCTGACAACCATGCTCACAGAAACATACTTGCTGTCAATATCCTGCAACAGTAAATAAATAAAATTTACAATGCAAAGCTTGCACATGAGGAAGCATTCAGGAGATGAAGTGTACATACAGACAGGCTGCAAAGCAGGAGGCCCTCGCAACAACTCTGGCCACAGGGAATTGTCAGGCCAGCTTAAAGAAATTCTGTTCAATAATTTCACCGGTGTTCACTGACTCATGGTGTCACCCAGAAGTCAACTGCAACTCAACGGCAGTAAACAAAACAAAAACCTAAAGCTTTTGTGCACAAAAGCAGAAAAGTAAGGCTGTATTCTTGTCCAGACATGCACTTCATGTTATGACTTTTCTTCAATGCACAGGTTCAACTACCAAATGTACAAGCTACAATAGAAAGATCCCCCCCCCCCATTCCAAATCCCGTTTTTCTCCCAGCTATGCCAATGGCGAGAAACTACAAGCATCACACATCATGAGTGATAATGTGCCCCAGAAGTTCATCAACACGTCTAAGCAAGGGAATCAAGATATGTACTTTGACTTTCAAACCTAACTACGTATTTGTCACAAGAATATAAAGGCATGAGGAGAATTTAAAAAACGCGGGTACCTGAGGCATTCAAACTGAAGTCACACTGAAGTCTTTCTTCAGTAGATGAGTTGTTCTTTGACAAACAGAAGTTGACTCTATCCAGGATGAATAGTGCAATGTACTGGCCTCGTCATGAGTGCGCACAACTCGGTGTTTCAATATTTCACCGACAGCCGTATTAATAGGGATATAAGGGTGACGACGTGGAACCACCAATAGTGGGACGCCAAAAAAATCAGCCAATCAATCAACCATTAGAGCTCTCACCCAGGCTTGAGGCTCTTTACTGCTCAGCCAAATGCACAGCAATGAAGGTGACAATTTCTACAACTTTACATAAGGCAACAAAGTTGAGCATTAGAGTGGCCAATGACATCTCACTGCATTCCAATGCTCTGTGCACCAACTGCTGTTATACAGCAAATTCGCTATGTGGTAAGTGGCTCTACAGAATGATGTAGAAATGAAGACCTGAAATATCGATATTTTGCTTAAAACAAACATTAAAATTAAGTTTGATAACACCCACAACCATATATAGAATGTACTTTGTCTACATTTACTTGAGCCAGCTCACAACAAATTAAGGCTTAACTTGGACCAAAGTTGACACTTAAGCATTTTCAAGAAGTGCACATATCCTGATGTAAAAATACTTGCTTGTAGACACAGCACACCAGAATAACATAACTGACTCATACACACTCTGAAACCTTTACGCCAGCTAAGGTACTTTACTTCTTCTTCCTTTTCTTTGCGCCAGTTTTGCACGCCTCTTTAATCTGTCGTGAACAGGGAATGTGGCTGGCGCCAAAGTTACAAGTGGACTTGTCAGGGCAGTAACTACCTTGTGTACGCCTTGCTCAAAGTGCACAGAAAAAACACGCTGCTAAGGAAGGCAATTGCTGCCTTGACGAAGACAAGTCCACTTGTCGAAACATTGGCTACAGCAACACTGTCGTGCAATGATTCATCATCACTTCAAGCATTCATCTTCCCTGAAAATCGGTCTTGTGTGGATCTTTAATCTATCGGAAGAGGACACTACTGCTAAAGCTGTAGTGCAATGAAAATTACATTTTCCCAACAACCATTTTGTAGTGCTATGCACTTTTTTGTGTGTCACAAGTCTACTCAGTGCCTCCCTAGTTCCACTAGGAAGTCCCACACGACCTCAAGTCCTCAACGGAATCCATCACCTGGCTAAGCTGTCAGTACAGAGTCAGCTGGAATGTATCCACCAGAACATAACAGCTCTTCAAATAACAGCCACCTTCACGGTGAATAGATGATCAAGAACTTGCTCCTATTCGAGTTTCTATTTGCAAGAGCAACTTAAATAGCCATTAGCTGATGAGAGTGGGCACTGCAAGGCTAGATGAGCATTTCGTACTGCTGTGCTTTTAAGTATGGATTGTACAGTGAAATGCCACAACAAATGCTTCTACTACAAAATAGCCTGAACAACAAAGCATGCCATACGGCCTGGCCGGATTACTAGCTTGCCGATGGATTCTGAACGTCAGTACAGTAAGACCACTACAGCAAATCTGCCTGTTTAATGAAGCAATTCATACATTCCCACCAACTGAATTGTTGTTTATAACGGATATGCTTAGCCACACATGTAATGTGCAGCAGCCAAAAGAATGGAGCAATGGCACTGCAACGTCATTCTACGGCTTTTAGGAACTACAAAAAACAAAAAGGTCAATAAAAATGGATGAAAAATTGGCAAAACGCTCCACGTTCTGTGGTGCAGCACTGTAGTTCAACAGGGGACGTATGATCTATCATTCCTCACTCCCTGACCTAGTACCGTGGCACATCAGGAACCCTGACCATTATCAGGTAGTAGTGGTTCACAATCTGTAAATCATACTACTGTGCAGAAGAAAATTGTACACTTTTTTTCGCCAAGTGCTATTTGAATCTGCTGTGAATAAATGTTTTTTCTCTCAGTATGCTTGTCTGCTTTATTAGGGTAATTAAAGTGTGCAACGCATATAACAAAGTGACACATATAACAAAATTATTGCAGTCACATGCGCTTGGTTATACAGGCATTTTACAGCGTTTGAGTGCGTTGCTATGAAATTGCTTTGTAAACTCTTTACAAGTTCACAAATCAATAAGCTAACATAGTGCCTCAGTTGAGGTATCAAAATTTTGTTTGCTGAATAAATTGTAAAATAGAACATATCCAAAGTAATTTCAATTGCGTTGGACGAGTACAATAAGAAAAACACTTTGCGCTATGCAATCAACACAGCATTTTGTTTTGGATTGCTCAGTGGCTATAAGTCATACTAAACTGTGGTCAAGCAAGGAATGTTTCAACCTGGAGCAAACATATATAATTAGCACCTGTAGAGATAATAACAGGTTTCGTTAACAGGCAGCAAAGCTGTGCTTGAAATCTTTTCTCTTTCAGTCCTTCTGTTGACCGTTTTCAACTTACCCAAGGGGCCCAAAGCCACGACAACTCCAAGCTTATTCTCGGCAGTCGACAAGTAGTAAGAAAGTGCATCGCCAAGAGATATCTTTTATGAAGTCAAGGATAATAATGTGTTGCACACATATTCCACCACCACAGCCTCAGCTTACCAATGAAAGGATACTACTCTGGCCAGGACAATGTCTCCTGTCCGAAAACATTTGTGTATCTCGACCTGAAATAATAAAAATATTAGTCTAGGTCAAACAGTGCCCATTCTATACTCAGAAGGGAGATGCTACAAAAGACAAACTATTCGGTTACTAGCTGCAATAACCTAATAAGAACTGCTAAAGTAGACTGATGACCCAGTTATGAACTAAGCGAGATGATGAAGGGTAGATTTAAGGGGCCCCTGAAGCATGTCTCTAAAACTTTTTACAGATTTCAGAATAAGTAAATGGATAATGTGCATCATGCCATGACGATAATCTCTGAGCCAATGCAGAACACTGTCAAGTGCTTGGTAATAATTGTGACGACAGTGATAATTTTGATCAGAGGCCAGCTGTTTTTCGAGAAAGGAAGGGAGGGGGCTTGCCTCCACTCTGTGTGCCATTGCCTCTTTGAAAGAATCTTCCATTCAGTCGGTGTTTAAGAGGGTCATTTGAGGCAGACAATGGAGGAGCCTTTCTTCTGGTTGGTTGACGTGACCCAAGCTAATTGCGTACCGATCCCGGACCAGAACAAGTTTTTCATCAACTAAGAAGCTTTTCTTTCTAGAAATATGCATGAATTTCCTTCTAGCTTTGTGCTAATGACAAGTGGATGGTGATTTTCTCTTACATTACCCGTCGTCCACCATACGGGATGCCACAGAACTGATTTGTCGTATACGTATGCCAATTTGTGACACTCTGTCAGTGTCTTTGTTCAAAAAGCGTAAAAGGTGAGATTTTATCGATAGATGCTGATGCATCTTGAATGGTCGCTGCCTGTTATATTTGCTTGTGGCTTATTTGTGCCTTCAGTCTGTATGCAACATCAATTATTTGTTGGCAGCATGTTTGAGGGCACTAATGTCGCTACATGCAAGCATCTTGCCAGTGGCAAGATGCTTGCATGTTTCTCATTTTCTAGTTTAATCGGCATGAAATGCACCGATTAAAATGTCCATCCGTCACAAAAGACATCGCTGCTATAAAGAAAAATTATAAAATACAATACGCTTTCATTCCAGTGCTTGGGTTTGAACCCAGGCCCTCACTCTCGGAACCACTACACTACGCATTGAAACTTGCCAAATGTGAACATATTGTGACCTACATGAATGCGTTGTACTCGCGGCGCAAGAGAAATGTATCAAGATAACACACTCTATGAAGGCTTCATTGAATTTTGTGGAATAAAGGCCCTCTGCAGAACAAGATGTAAAGCCAACATTGAGGACTGTACACATCAGCAAAATTCAAATTTCGTGAAATTTTGATGCCGCATTTCAGGGGTCACAAAATGCCCGTGCCATGAGACAGCATTTGAGACGCTCATGAGTGTTAGAGAGAATAAGACGCCATTGCCGATGCTATCTGAAAAATGGCGTTCCAGAGACGGCCGCTATGTACAGTAAAACACAATGCTTGGGCATCCACTTATACAACTCCCAAAGGGAGATTCTGAGTGAATTTTTTAAAACAACTCACACACTCTCTTTTAGCCCAAAATCAACCAAAACCACAGTAAATATGTCATGCAAAGAAACTATTTGGGCATTTAACAAGAGGATCTACGACTATCCCCAAAGTAGATGTTGCATTTATATAGCGATATTTAAAAGGTAGTTAACTGTTATTATCTTAAGTCATAATAAAAACACAGCGAGTTTTTCAACAGTACAGTGAACACTGCTACGTCACTTGCATTCGCATAATGCACATTAGAATTTTTGAAAGCTTGGCCCAACTAAGCTGGAACACCCTGTATGCTCACTGTAAATAATACACATCAGCCATTATGCAATGAATGCTCGAGCTCAGGGTGGATCAGGGGCCCTTTAAACAGTCAGTGGTTTGATTTTACTATTCTCATGCGCAAACTGGAGAGCTCCTATTAATGTAACAATCTTAGTGGTCTTTGTTGTGAAAAAACCACGAAATATTAGTGAGCAACGCTGCAGCCAACAAACTCTTATGCTCAATTAATCTCTGATTAACATAATCACCTGTCTACCCTAAGTAGAAATGCTCTGTTCTCTTGTTGCATTGTCTCAACTGTAAATGCACACCAAAAATACTATCAATGTACACTTTTATACAGACACAAGAACAAAGAAATGCGTCAAATGGTAGAGGTCACGGTGTAAGACAAGAGAGGAGCGCCGACTTAACCGCCGCCCAACGCATTCGCTCGGGACAAATCGTGCCACACAGACGTGGCGGTCTCACTTATTCCTTTGCTCTCCCCTCCGCTCATCTTCACGCTTTCGCACATGCTTTCTCCTCTCCTTGAATTGATCACAATGCGTAGCACCATCTGTCAAGGCGTATGGAAATTATTCAACACCTGCGCTCATGAGCGCATGCGCTGACCGGCAGAGGATGGCGGCGGGGAGCAGACGACCAAAGGGTAGGCAAGCAGACGCAGGAACACGGCGAAACGCGACTGTGCGTCGTCGCTATAGCAACGATAGAGAGAACCCCCGCCCGCGGCTCCATTCGAGGGCTGGCACCTCTCCTCCGCTGCATTTTTCCATTCATAGCGCCATCTCACAAACACGCCATGAAGGAGAAACTAACGTTGCACAATGTGTCCCTTGCAGACGAGCGGAGTCGGCGCTCCTGTCTTATCTTACTCCGTGGTTGAGGCTTGGCATATCAATAGTAGTGGAAGCACATGCGCGAGCCAGTCTTCAAGTGATTCATAGCAAGATAGTTACTACGCATGCGTGAGCATGTATGGTTTCCAAACAAACAGCATCGACCACAGACTAGCAGAACAAACAATTTTTTATTCAACACTCCCCTGCCTTTCCTTTCTCCTGCAAACTGGTGAGCTTACGATGAGGCGTGACATCCATGCGGCAATTTTTGAAAAGCCTCTGGTGCTCACACACCTTCACTGGAATGTGGAGAGGTGAACACGCTTAGAGCTAGAAAAGCTGTTTGGGTACTAGAGGTTTGGTGTGGAAAATATTCCTGCAGGAAAGCCATTTTACAGATGTTGCAAAGTGTACCTAGAGGGTGCTCACTATTTGCAAAGTGTCAACTTCAATAAAGAAGAATTGAGAAATGCCCAAACAGTTACCTCTTGTGCAGACCTGCATGTGATTGACCGTTGGTACTGCTATTCCTGAGCATGTGCAGGGGTTGCTGCGTCTCTACCCTTATTTTTTGCCTCTACAGTGTGCCACTTCAGTTGATAGTCGGCATTCGTGTTATCTGGTCTCTGCACTTGTCTCTATGCTTGCGTTACACCTTTTCCGGATGAATCCCCACCACGTACTCAACTTCCAGTCGTTTTGAACCAGTTATGTTTTGAATTCAATCACATCACTAGCCATCACGTGCTCTACTTGGAAAGCAGGCAAAACCTGCAGGGTGCATGCCTCTTTGACCCGTCAATGGTTACCAGCAAATCCAACCTACCCCATCGTGCTTCTGTTGACAATTCAAATGGCAGCAGCTCACTTATATACTGCAGTCTGCATCTAAAGACAGTTCAAATGTGCGCTGCTGAGCACGTCATGATGCCATTGTGAGCAAAACCAACAGTTTTTGAAACTGACATAAATATGCTTAATGTCAAAATCCCAAAGAAGCACCAATAGTTGTGGTTCACAAACAAAATGATAGTAAAAAAAAAAGATTACCGTGTCTTTTTCAAATTCTCGAACATCTTCCTTTCTATAAATGGAGGGGGGAAAAAAGAGAGGATAAATGACTCACAGAAATAACACTCGTAGCTTGTCAACCTTCCTGAATTCAAAATCGACTTACCGAATAATACCTCTGAAAGGTTCACAGAGCTCACAGTCTTCAATGGCTATAATAGAGCATTTACAGAATCTGGTGTGTGACACCTGTGATTTTGACTGTGACATATTTCCAGGTGCAGGCACATTCTGCTAGTGCAACGGTGTACTTCAACCAACGTTTTCTGAAATCACAAAGTATGCATACCATATTAGCTTCAATAATATTTGTTATTAGCTTCACAAACCCATCCCATTTCATCTTTAAATTTGCAGAACACAGATTCAATAGGCATAATTTTTTTTTGTATACATTGACGTGCAAGCGTATATTTAGTACACAAGCTCTGGGATTGCACTGTGTTGAGTCGAAGCTTGCTCCGTTCAGTGTATTATGTTTTATACTGAGTGCGCATCCTTTAAGAAGGCACATTGTGCAAATAAGCACACACACCACTTATATATAATATATATATATATTATATATATATATATATATATATATATATATATATATATATATATATATTCTTTAGGGAACGTATAGCCAGGCGTTTGCCCGTGATTACGGTAGCGGCAGGGGGGATCAGGGATCAATACCCGTGCATTGCGAACTTCCAAGCGTTCCACTAGTGCTCACAAGCATGGACACATCATTGTGCGCTCACCTTGTCTTTTTGACGCACGATTTTGATCAAGCCTGCAAGACTGGAATAACATAGCCGCTCTGGACATAAGTGCCGTCTCCTCAAGAAATCGATCACCGGAGGCACAGAGCCTTTGTCCTATAAACGGCAAATCGGACATCACGTGTTTGACACAGACGGTAGAAATAAATGGTCATCGTCACGGGATTCAACTTTAGCGCAGGTTAAAAGTCAGCAGCTAGAACTACGAAAGCAAAACGTGCAACAGGCTAGCCGACGGAAATGCGCGCGCTCGCCTTCTGGCCATTAAAATTCACCTGTCCCTTAGGAAATAACCTACTTGAGCGTACACACCATAACTTACCTGGAATGCAATACATACTGCAGCGAAAAATTTCAGAGAGGGAACATTCAAAACGAGCGTCAGCGCTGCGCCGCAAGCCGCAACAGTCGCACTCGCGGATGACTCGTAGATCACTGGCTGTCTTGGCTCTGCTCCGTGTGTCTTGTGGATTGCATTATTATATAAAGGCGCCACAGCACGACGGCCCTGCAGCCTGTATATCATAATTAACGCTATAAAGAAAATAAATAATAACTTAAAAGGGCCTTTAGTGATGCACACTCAGTGTGAACATAATATGTAGCACAGTAAAGCGAACACCAGAAAGTCCTGGCCGTGTCTCAACAAGAGTGAGGATGCATACAGCAGGTACAAACAACAACATGATGTTCTAAAAAACCCACTCACTATAAATAATAAAAAAACAGCAAGTCCCACTCTCCTCCACATTTGTTCGTGCACATCCCGTCCCTAGAGCACACTATGTCTCATCAGACTCCCCGACGTTGAAGCGGCGAAGGTCGGGCAGCGGCTCGAGCGGCCGCACGGGCCAAGTGCGCGTCTTCTTGATGGACAGGGCGTCGTTCCACAGCTTCTCCAGGCGCAGCACCCACGGGTAGATGTTCTGCTCGATCCACTCGGCCACAGTGTACTCGTCGAAAACTTCGCGCAGCACGTCACGCGCCTGATGCACGAGGAGGTGAGAGTGTAAAGTGTGGACGAGTGTTCTTCAAGCACTTGGGCCACACGGTGGGCAGCGTCAGGTTGCGACGAACGTTGTACTCAGTGATCCAGGCTTTGCCTACTGTCACGTCGTGGCATGTAGTCGTCTGCCTTCTTGATGGCTTCGCTATGAGTCTGCGTCAGGCGGAAGATTGCTGAACCAGGGAAAAAGCAGCCGTAGCCTTTTGCCAAAGGTAAGGGTCATTCTGCAAGTCCATTGGCGACCGCGAGTGGCTGCACTTGAGCAAGCTGTGAAAACGCGACAGCAGTTCGGTGCTGTACGCACCATTGGACAGCACCAGCAGGTTGAGTATCAGGGACGGCAGGCCAGCTGGAAAGAGCTCGCACAGTGTTGCAAAGTGGTCGTAGCGCTGCCAGCCAGTCACAACAATGCCTCGAAGTGAGGAACTTGGCGTGCTGCTCATTCACACTTCGAGCCAACCTTCATTGTTTTCAAGGTGCATGCGTACATTTGGCACGGTCAAGGTCTCGCCAAAAGCACCCTTAAATGCACTGGCAGCCCAGATGGCTTCAAATGCTTCACTGTAGGTAGCCCAGTTGCTGTAGCTGATGAAGCGGTACACATCCTTGACATAGGTCCACACCATGGGCTCCACAAGCTTGCCCAATGGCTTCAACTTTTCGGCACTGATTTGACGCAGCATGTCATCCCATATATAGGCCCCTGCCATGACGGTCTCTTACGTGGTGTGCCACACGCTGAACGTGAGTCAGAAACAGTTCTTCCGGTCTCGTTGCATGCAACGTGAACAGTAACCCATGTGGAACACTTCATCACAGCCAATGTGCAACACTTGACATTTGGATGCAATTCCAATACCTGATCTACAATGGTGCTCACTACCGTGAACTCTCATTTCTTGAAGGGCACAGAGCTGTTGGGGGTTCATCAGCCTCTCGTACTGCCTGAATTCTGGAAGCTTAAGCACAAACTCCAATGTCCAAACGTCTGCACCAGAGGGATCACTTCCAAGTTATTTTCTGGCAGCCGCCAGAATCTCTTCGATGTCTGACTTCTTGAAAGCATTCTTTGCACGGATTGGCTCTAATGAGCCGTGGTATGGAAACATGTCTTCGTACCCAACAGGATGCCATTGGCACCTGCTTCTCGGATGAGCAGAAATACCTGCTTGAGATAGGCACCTTGGGTGGCGCCCCCTTCAAGTCAAAGTGGACGAACCGCAGCTGAGGGATGAAAACTTTACTCTTCTGGGCATTGTGTACTGGCTCCTTGACAGGCTTGGCTTCTCCCAACTTGTGCTGCTGCTGCTGCTGCTCACCGACCCACCGCTGCTCGGGAGCTGCTGGAGCAGCCATGCCAAACGGGGAGGCCAGCAGTGACTCGCCTCGTGCATTATGGCTGCCAGGAGCTATATGGTGCAACACAACCAGCAGCACCACCACCAGCACCACGAAAAGTAGAATGGGCTTCCTGCGCCACATGGCCAAAATAATCTGATGCAGGCACAGCTTCCCTGTGGCAAACATTGCCCCCGCTCACTGCAACAACTGAAACAGATAATCACGGCATGAGCACAGTGCCTCGTTGGCTAGAGGGAAAACACATGTCCATTCATGGTCAATGTTTAAGGGCTCATTCATATTTAGCTCGTTGATACATCGAAACTTCTGTAAGGGCCGACAGAACAGGAGAGACAAGATATGTGCACAGATTAACGACAGGCTTCTAGCCGAAAGCACACATACATTAAAAGAGCTGCATCTTCTTTCGATGTATAGTTTGAAGGAGTGATAAACGACGCAATAGCGTCAACGTATGGGCACCGATTAAAAACGAGGCGTTTAGCCGAAAGAATATACACACTGAAAGAGGCACATCTTCTTTCAGTGTATGTGTTCTTTCAATTAAAAGCCTGTGTTACGCCGCGCACATATGTTGTCCTCTTTTTAAGTCGTTTACGCTCCTCCAGAAGTTTTAAACGTGAAATGCAGCACACACGAATGAACACAATTTAGAACCACTGCGTCGTGCAAAGCAAACTACAGACACGGGCAACACATTCAGTACATGGTTACGATTTTGTTCCGGAAACCGAAGAATCACGAACTCCAAGCAGCGGTGGGAGAAACGACTGTCCAGTCACGATTCGCACCTGGTAACTCACACTCCATAGACGCGCATATGCAAAACACAGCAGGTGTCAATATAACAGCAGCCTTTTTTTTTTTTCCCGAACATCCGTTTCAGCAAAGGATCACAAGTGGCAGGCGGCGATTCGATGGAGAGGGCAGAATAAAAATATGCATGCGCTGTCAGCAGAGTGACCATCCAGAATAAGCACTCTTAGGACAGACGCGTTCCGGGGAACTGAAAATGCAAACGCTTTCATCAGCATGCAAGGTCAATGCAAAGAAGTGGGCGCCTGTCTACCGATCGCCTTCCTGTGCTCACAAGTTGGAAGAAGCCGAGTGGCCATCGTAATACCTTGCGCAAACTACGTAAGGGTACAAGAAGAAGAAAAACGCACTTGAAGCCGTTGCGCCATGCATACAAATTTAACCAGCTAGTCTGATAATTATTGCTATCTAATTATGCAGCATCGAACGTTACACGCACAGCCACGTCTAACAACTATTTCTACCCAGAGCGGAAAGGCGCCTCGTGGGTGGACATTGTTCCACAGTGCACGCACAACACAAACAGTTTGGGAAAGCCACAACGTGGTAGAACGCGCTCGACTCTTTTTGGAAGCGACATCCGAATGACACTCCGAACGAAATGCTTCTAAGAAAAAGAAGAAAAAATGCTACATTACCGTGCGTGTTGCATGATTGCCGGCGACAACGATGATTTGCCGATAAACGACAAGTAAAGATTTGAAGGTACACTTAGGTAGGGACTCGAAAAATAAACAATGAAAGGGGCCAAAACGAAGCGAACAAAATGGATATGCGGATGAAACTTGCAAATGTTCTAGTGTTACGTAGACTCATGGTCAGAACGACTCCTTCCTTTTTTTTCTTTCTACTTACGTTCTGCAGTGGAAAGGTTGCGCCACCTACATTGTAATCGACGAAGGTGATAAGGAACGCGGACACATCTGACAAGATTAAATACTCTGGAAAACGCAAATCTTAGAATGAGTGATGCTTTGGGGAATTATCTGCACTACTACTACTCTCACATCACAGATATTCTCACGCAGCTCCGCAGAGCGCCCACATCGCGTACGAAGACAACACGCAACGCACGCCAGAAAATTGACGGCGGATTGTGGTTAAACAGATTGCGGTGGTACGGACCAACACGATCTGTCCCATCGGCGTTGTATTTAGACGTCGCGAAAGTTATTTGTAGCTTGCGAAGTGGTACCATTCCACTGCTCGCGCTGTGCCAATGTTATGTTGCTGGTTGTAAAAGGAAAAAAAAAAAAAAAAAACCGGTGGCATCGGGTTACTTCGGAAGCGACAGCGTATTTTGATTGGGATCATACACGCTGTCACTTCCATGCAGCCGTTGTCGCCCCACTCTTAAATGTTTTAGCTGCCCTACGAAGTTAACAGTTGTGTTGTAAATTTAGTTAGGCTTTGCTTGAGATACGAAAGCCAGGAAACTGCTACACGGTCAGTTATTTGCCTTTTGCATACGCCTACGCTTTATCTACTGGCATTTGCAAATGGCAAATGAACGCGCAGTTTTTGTGCGGCGTTTTATACTGCTCATGAAGCCAATAACTTTTTGTTTTACTGAAATGTAGAAAGGAAGTTGAAAGTGGAAGAAAACAAATCTGGTCTGAACACTAAACCAGAGACAACATAGGCCTGGGAGCTGGCTATGCACGGATGTTATTCCTTCATGCTTTCCTTAGCTTCATGTAGGCTTTATCCAACACATAAGGTACTTGACTCTATTTTGAATATCTCTCACTCAATAGACATGTGGCAAGTGAATTAACCCTTTTGTCCCCAATGCTAGACTTTAAAAAGTGCAAGTTTATGCCTTGCTTTACAATTGCGGTTACATATTTGATCTTGAGGGCGAATGCCAATTGATTTTGTACAGTTAGAATGTTGTATTATTTAGTATATATATTATATATATATATATATTATATATATATATATATATATATATATATTCATCTCAATGATACGCTTACAGCACATTCCTGGCATTGCAGCTTATTATCAAGTACTTCTTCACAGCATAATGCAGCACCGTGGTGGTTACTATCCAGCAAAAGCAGTCTCTAGTCTTTGTCTGTCAAATATGTCACTTGGCATGCAAAATTTTTTGCTTATTGCTGAGGCTGGAATCCATGGAACCTCAGAAGTGCCTTTAAAGTGAAATACTAGCATGAGATACTATTGCAGTTCTAAGTAGCCATACATGGTATATAAGGAATGAAGTTTACAGCTGCTAGCTCGTTTCAGTACACCTTGGTACAGTACAGTAAATTAAAGAAAAAAATATTCAGGTGAAATATAGAAAACTGAATAAAGTATGCATAGTTTTAGGAAACTAGAAATCAATGTTACTTTACCCTAACTATACCTTTAAAACATTGCACTATAGAACACCGAAGCGTCATCCAGAGAGCTTTACCTGGCCTATGGTTAAACATTATAATCGACTCATACCATGCAGTTCTCTTATATGACTCTTCTAATCCACATTTGATTATGGCACACTGTTTTTAAGACAAACTGTCATGTTAGCAATTGCTACAAGTTCAAAAAAAAGTATAAACTTAGTGAAAGACATGTTTGTTGCTCACCTAGCTTCAGATGTCAGTACTTTAGTTTTGGTAAGTCAGTACAGCAGTTACAGGCTAAACCTAAAATGAGGTTGAGGGGAGTGGATAACCAAAAGAGTGTGCAAATTTGGTTTCAGTACAACATACAGTGCAAAAGCCTACACACATCTAAATCACATGGTCGATATTACAATAAAATATACCCAGTGATCTGTAATGTAAGCCATTATAAATTAAACCCACATGAAACAGAAATCTGGTTAAGAGTAATTATATCTGTACTTTCAGTGTGCGCACTTTTTGCTTCAGCAGTTGGACAAGCTCCTGCTCTGGGAAGGCTAGAAAGTAAATGTTCCAAGATTCTTTTTTCGCATGTGTTGCCAGTCTTGATGTGACCTCAGCTGACAGCATTTTTTTTAAAGGTAGTCATTCAGTTCTGATCACTCTAAATGTCAGAAAACTTGACAAGGCTCAGAAACTGTGCGAAGACAGCCATTCTCAGTGGTCAAAGGTACACGCTGGTTCAGGTCGTTGAGTGACATATGCTGTAGTGATCGGTTATGACCGTGTCGTTGTACTGGAAAGTCAAGCTCTTTGCCACGAACTCCATGGGTCTGTACTGCTTCCTCGAACACTCTACACCAATGACATTAGCAAATAAATATAAAAATAACTGGACCACATAGATAAATTCTGGTGCTAAGCATTTCCTCCAATGCAAAGTACTCATATTATCATGCCCTAACATTCAATTCTTCTGTTCAAAGTTAAAAAAGATGCTTATCAAAGTTTTATATGAATCTGAAGTTTGAAAAACAGAAAGTTATAGGCCATCAATAAATTAGCATACACCAGGAAGAACCTCTTGAATGTGGTCTTCCTGAATGGCTGCCTGCACAAGCGTTTTTTACTGAAAACATTTACGTGTGAGTAAAACCAAAACACATTATTTTTTCAATTATGGTACTTTTTTTTATGTTAGCTCAGTCTTTCAGCATTCTGATTGCATCAGATTCAGCCTGCACACACTGGTGGGTGACAACTAGCATAAGGCACTGTTAGAACAAAAAAATATGAGTGCTGGCTCATTTACATGGCCACTGTTTCTTTTTAGCACTGCATCAGGATGCATGTAACATACAATTATCTGTTATCTTTATATGGTTCTGGGAAGATTTTAACGAACGCCATAACGTTAGCAGGTAAATGGCTGCACTTGTTCAATTTTCTGACCAGTTGACAAGTATTGCCCGCCTCGAATATGAAATGCAGGGATACAATGTACTTGCTCAAAACAGTATAAAAGAGGAATCAAGGATTCTGATCGATATTTTTACAAAAGTTGGCTAGCAGTCATGATTCTGATGCAGCACGAAACAAATTACTTAGAGAGAAAACATGCACTTATGTGTATGTTCCTTTGGCATCAACTTTCCTTCATTTATTGTGCTGCTGCCCACTGTACATCTTGCTGCACTAGTAAAGTGGCCACCTGTGGTGTGACGAGCACAGCTCTTAACATGGCGAGGAACTCACTACAGCTTGCCTTTTTTTGTGTGTGTGTGCATACTATGCACGTAGAAGTATGAAACAAGTGTACACAGTTTGGGGTATTTGCAAGGTGAAGAGCTGGAATAAGAAAATTTATTGCCCAATGATATCAACAAATACACATTATCATTGCCAACAACTAGAACCTTTGTGCTGCTGCACCCATTGAAGAACACTTTTTGTTCATTTGCAAGTCAAAAACTAAGCACACAGTTAAAAAATTGGATCTGCCTGAACAGATGGCCCAGATGAACAATGTTGGGCAGCACATCAAACACTCCATGATTCAAGCATGAAGTGGTGCTAGCTATAGTTTCCAGTCCTAGTAGCATGTACTCTTTAAGCATGGAAGTCTATGAACAATCACATAAACTGGCATCATTTCTTGCTGTTCAGAGTAATGCATTATTGAATTTTGCCAGCAGATGTACATAATGAGTGTATAGTTTTTAGCTAATTAATACAGAGATCCCTAACATACAAGAATGATGTTGGTACTGGTATATACTTGGTTCCATCGTGCGCTGATCAGACAAGGTCAGTGCGAGCTTAATAACTTGTTTGCTAATTTGCTAACGTAAGTGACACTCATAATGAAATGAGAAGGTTGCAGTATTTGAAAAAATCTTGAGTGTAACAAGCAAACCATATATGTCCATAATTGTTGGGGTGGATCTTAATGACTTTAAATGATAATACACTGTGACCTTGCCACTATCATCTGCTCACATTAGGGTGGCAAGACGTACTGTTCTACATCCATCCTTTTGTCTCAATGATTTCCAAGTTTACACAACTGCATCTTGCAAAAACCAACATTTGCACCTTATTCCTCATTATATTTCACAGATGACTCCTATGACAATCCTGACTTGCCTTTTTAGTGTCAAAATTTGCAATGAACTCTTCTGACACAATTGCAAAAAAGTGACAAGCTAAAGGACCAAAGTGATGGCGTGCGATGTATGCAGCTGATTGAGAGGTCACCTGCCACTATATAGGTTACACATTTTGGGGACTGCTTCTCTGCAACCAAGCAAACACTTTTAGGCAGATTTTAACCCTCAATGCCGTCCAGCTTGAACCTCACTGTAGCAAAGTTAGATCACACAACTCCAACAAAGTCTCTCATTGATTGTCCCCTGTGAACACAATCAGAGATTGCCAAAAAGAGCAACTAGTTCAATAATACATATTGTTATAGGACTGCAATAAGTAATACAATTAATAACTACAGTAGAACCCCGCGTTACGTTCCTCACTGCTGCGTTTTCCCGGCTGTTACGTCGTTTTCCGCCGGTCCCGGCATAGCTCCATAGGATACAATGTATTGGGAACCCCGCGTTACGTCGTAACTGTCGGACCGTTCCCGTATGATACGTCGCGAAGTGCGCCCGGCCGACCGATAGTGACTACCAAGAGAGCGGCCATGGTGCATTTGCACGCAGCTTGGCCTTGTTTGACCGCAATAGTAGCCGCATGAGAGGCGCAAGCAACAGAATCTTTCAATTGATGCAAACAAAGCATGGCCTCGAGATTCAAATTGAAAGATGCGTCTATGACGTAACTGCTCGCGAAAGCAAGACCTTCGAGATTGGCATTTACTATTGACAAAAGCATAGCCCTGAGATTTTCATTGCACAAACATGGCGTGTATGACGTATTGCTTGCGAAAGCAAGGCCTTCGAGATTGGCATTCACTTCTGCATCGCGGGGCGTAGATCATCATATCGTATTTGTCGGAGAACGGGAGGAGTTCGGCTGGTTGGAGCTCGCATGGTCGTGCGTGCGGTTCGCGGTCGACTCGCCGCGCCGGTCGTGATTGCGTGTGCTTAGTTCTTTCATGCCTAAGCTGTTGGTGTTAAAAAAATCACATACGTTGATTACATTTATGCGGATAAGGCCGTCCTAAGCTCCGCGTTTCTATCCATCGATAGATCGCGGCTGAGCGCGCCAATTTTCGTGCTGCTCGTAAGAATTGAAATAAATTCTGTACCATAAATATTTTGCCGTTTTCCTGTTTTTCGGCTCTTACGTTTCCCGTTTCTTACGTTTATCCTACGGTCCCTTCAAAAACGTATCAGCGGGGTTCTACTGTATATGACTAAAATTTAGATCCTTAAACTGCACCAGTTAAGTTTCCATTCTTATTGAAAGGTTTGTTTCTTAAAGAAGCACTATATTTTCCACACCTCTTTTTGTTTAGCAGATTGCAGCTAATCAATGCTACATTTGATCTATTTACCTCTGCAAGTGGTCACAAAAGAGGAGAGTAGGCAGAGGTAGAGAGAAATGCTTTGTCAAAAGCCTGAAAAAAATTAACAATCAAAACAAATAGCCATACTTGCATGCTAGCAGAGGTTCCATGGTACAAAATGAATATTGGGTGCAATTATAACAAGTGTTCAAAATAGATCTATACAAGCAGCAGGGTAAGAGTGACAAGTGCTTTTCATCACCTTTGTATCACATAGAAAGGAAATCACCTGCGACATAACGGGTAGTTTCAGTAGTTTTGTCCGTACATAGCAGCACTCCTGGGCATTACAGATTTGTTTTATCCTAGTCACAGAAGATGCGTTTGATGGCAAACACATCTGATCGCAGTCAAATTTTGCAATCAGAGTGGCTCTTTTGTGCACATTATAGAAAGGGGCCATTTGCGATTGACATAATGGTGACCAGACAAAATCTGATAAGTCATAAATTACTAAATCCTGCAGTTTTATGAGCCAGAACCAAAACATGATATGAATATGAAAAAAAATTTTATGTGGTGTTAGAAATAGAGCATAAAAGTGAATGTCACACATGCCAACCTGTGAATTTCACACACATGACACTGGTCTGTATGTTGAAGGGGGCGGAGGCATAATTTTAAAAGCTTGCCCGCGATGTGTTTTCATGGACATATGTATAAAGGTGATCCCTCTAGATTGAGCACAATGTAGCAACAAACTTGGCACAACAAGTGCTGTCAAGCAGCACACTTTGTTTAGGTCAGCAATTTTCTCCTACAACTTGAGTGCCTGCTCAGGAACTTTTCTGTATAGACTGGCTCAAGGCAAGTACCCCCTTGCATCCTTCCACTATTGGAGATTGCAAACGAATGCTTCAAGGACAGATGAGTGAACCTAAACTTATTTGTTTGTAAAATTTGGGCTCAACATTCACAGAATATAACGAGCCAAAAAACACAAACACTTGTGTCTTCATGCTTTTCTTTTACTTTTTCCCCACATGCTGTGCAGCACATCTTGAAAAATATAAAATAGGA